>NW_007249696.1:0-80958 GCF_000164805.1 Carlito syrichta | reverse complement strand
TTTAAACCAGATTCTTTAACCTTTCTTAGGAAGAGTCTGTGTAGTTTCCTGTATATGACCACTCCCAATACCGAGATCCTGTTTTGAACCCCTGATCTTGTTTAGCCCTTAGAAAGATGCCCTGTACAGTGTTAGGATCGGGGACATGTGTAACCCAGATTCCTTGTTCGTACTTAGCAGCGGGTTTTGGAGTTTTCTGTGTATGAGGACTCCCGTACCCCAGATTCGTTCTTCAAATCCCTGATACATTTTTTTCCCTTAGTTAGACACCCTGTAGGTTTTTGGAATTTGAGGGCTCCTGTTACTCATATTCTTTATTCTTTATTCTTCCGAATTAAGAGGCTATGTAGTGAGGACTCCCATTATTCAAATTCCTGCTGAATATCTCCCGAGATATTTCGTGATGATCATAGAATTCCAGTTGTTTGGATATCAATAGAAAGACTCCCTTAATGATTTTGGGGACCTGGATCTGAGATTCCTGGTTTCCCTTAAAAAGACCTCCCTAAATGTGGTATCTCCTAAATCCAATGTCGCAATTCCACCAGGACGACCACGAGAAATTTCTGTATATTGAGGTAACTTGAATTGAGGGATTTTGCACCAATATGACATTTGATTCTTGAAGTACCTGATTATGGCCCTAGATATTCATAAGACCCGAAGGATATGTGGCCCAGATCCTCGATTACAACTATCAAGATAATAGAATGTTCCTGGGGATTTGTAACGACTGATTAAGGGTATCTACGGATCTAGTAGCACTGAAAAATGTAGGGACCATGAGCCCAGATTGCTGGCTATCCTTACCAAGCAGCCCCGTAGATCTGCCGAATGGGAACTCCTAGAACCAGATTGCTTATTCGTACTCAACAAGATGCCCTGATATTCCCTCGTGATGTGGATCGAAAAACTCTGTACACAAATAGGCAGATGCCCAGAATATTTCCTACAGTCGTGGAATCCATGAATCCTTGTAACCCTTTAAAGAATGTAATAAATATTTGGCAACCTCAAAGCACGGGGCCTGTATCGGAATAGGAGGACACACAGAAATTTTAGGATTACAAAATACATCTTATGTCAATAGATTTGTAGAAATATGACGATAAGATTCTTTGTTTCATGCAATCTGCCCTTTGCTGTCCCGAGGAACCCAACAGAGTTTTAGGTCCACATTCTCGGTTACAACTAACAAAAGACCAGAAGATGACTGAGAATATATAATGACAAATTCGTCATATCCAAGAGGCCTGTAGCCCTAAAGAATGTGTGGAAATAGTATCCCAGAATCCAGATTAGCCCTTATATTGTGTCCATGTAGAATTCTTGGATTGGCGACCCCATAACCTAGATTCATTTTTGTTCCCAGAAAGACTCCCGGAAGTTACCTGGGGACGTGGAATTAAAACTCTTATACACCAATACTCATAAGCCGACAAGTTCAGAAAGGCCCTGGAATTCAAAATTGCTGTATCCCACTTAAGAATACATTCTAAATATTTGGGAATACCTTATACCAAGTTAGGAATATCAATCTAAAATGCCAGCAGAACTTTCTGGATGATGAGGTAAACCTGAAGTCAGAAGTTACACAAAAAATGGCGAGATGATTCCTTGGGTGGTGGAAACTGGACTTACAACCTCCTGCAAAAAAAGCCGAGCAGATGGCCATATTCTCTGTTACAATTAAGAAGAGTAGCACCCGCTTCCTGGGTGTTGGTAATGTCAGATTTGTGGTACCTCTACAGGAATTAGTTCTGAAATGTGTGGGGACTGGGACTCCAAATTCCTGATTAGCATTAAGAAAATTCCTGTAGGCTCCTAGGTTTGAGAACTGCCCTAACACATGGAAAAATTAACAAGTGCCCAGAAGGTGGTTGGTCATATGAAAACTGATTTCCCTTTTCCACATTGGTAACATGAGTCAAAGCTTTCTGGTGATATAGTGTCCGAGATTCCTGTTTCATTCTCAGAAGAACAACCAGATGTTTCCCCATTCCCTAGAAGTCCAGACACGTGGCTTCCAATACAAAAACTCCAGAATGTTCTTATGAACTTGTAAACCAAGACCCTGGTGCGCTCCCCAAAATACCTTGTAAACTTGGGGCAACATCTAAACTCGAGGTCCTAATTCCGAATAGCTGAACTACCAGATGTTTCTGGAGTACGAGGTAACCTTGAACACAGGATTTACTAAAAAAAACCCAAAATGATTATTTGTGTCCTGGAAATTGTCGTTCGAGGATCCAGAATATAAATGGACTTTTCGTGCCATATTTTTGTTTAAACTATTGAGAGGTCCAGAATATTGCAGGACTTTTAGAATGACTGCATACTCATATGCACATAGGAAACTGCTCTGAAAAATATGGGGACGTCAAGTCCGAGTCTTGTAGGCCTTATCAAGACGCTCTGTACATTTTTGGAAATGAGGACCCGTGTAACCCAGATTCGTTATTCTTCCTTAGCAAGAGCCCATGTAGTTTCCTGTATATGAGGACACCCATTCTCCAGATTCTTGCTTCAAAATCCTGATTCTTGTTGAGCCCTTAGCATGACGTCCAGTAGATGTTTGGACTTTAGGATTCATTTAAAGCAGATTCTTTATCCTTTCTTAGGAAGAGGCTGTGTAGTTTCCTGTATATGAAGACTCCCAGTACCGAGATCCTGTTTTGAAACCCTGATTCTTATTTAGCCCTTTGAAAGAGGTCCTGTAGTTTTTTGGGATCGAGGATATGTGCAACCCAGATTCCTTGTTCGCCCTTAGCAAGTGGTTGTGAAGTTTCCAGTATATGAGACTCCCGTTCCCCAGATTTGTGCTTCAAATCTCTGATACTTTTTTCTCCCTTAGTAAGACACCCTGTAGGTTTTTGGGATTTGAGGACTCATATTACCCAGATTCCTTATTCTTTCGTATTAACAGGCCATGTAGTTTCCCATATATGAGGACTCCCATTACTCAAATTCCTGCTGAATTCTCAGTAATACCCGAGATATTTCGTGATGAGCATAGAATTCCAGTTGTTTGGATTTCAATACAAAGACTCCCATAAATTTTTGGGGGACTTAGAATCTAAGATTCCTGGTTAACCTTAACAAGACCTCCCAAAAATGTGGAATCTTCTACATCTAATGTCCCAATTCCAACACGCGTTCCTCAAGAAGTTTCTGTATTTTGAGGTAATAGAATCGAGAGATTTTGTACCAATATGCCATGTGTTACCTTGGGTACCTGATTATGGCCTTAGATGTTCATAAGGCACAAAATGATATTTGGGCCACATCCTCGATTACAACTATCAAGAGAATAAAATGTTCCTGTGGATATGTAATACAGATTAGGGGTATCTAAAGAGGTAGTGGCTCTGAAAAGTGTGGGGACTCTGAAGCAGAGATTGCTGGTTAAACCTTATCAAGATGTCTTGTAGATCTGGCGAATCAGAACTCCTAGAACCAGATTTCCTTTTCGTTCTCAACAAGATGCCCTGATTTTCTCTCGTGAAATGGATCCCAAAACTCTATATACAAATAGGCAGAGGCCCAAAAATTACCTAGGTTCGTGGAATCCAAGAATCCTGATTACCCTTAAAATACGTAATAAATATTTGATTCTTTATCCTTTCTTTGGAAGACGGTGTGTAGTTAACTGTATATGAAGACTCCCAATACCGAGATCCTGTTTCATAACCCTGATTCCTATTTAGCCCTAGAAAGACGCCCTGTAGGTTTTTACGATCGAGGACATGTGTAACCCAGATTCCTTGTTCGTCCTTAGCAAGAAGTTGTGAAGTTTCTTGTATATGAAGACTCCCGTTTCCCAGATTAATGCTTCAAATCCCTGATACTTTTTCCTCTTTTAATAAGACACGCTGTAGGAATTTTGGATTTGAGGACTCGTGTGATCCAGATTCCTTATTTTTCCATAGTAACAGGTCATGTAGTTTCCCGTACATTAATATCCCTATTACTCAAAAACCTGCTGAATTCTCTGTAATACCCGAGATATTTCGTGATGAGCATTGAATTCCAGGTGCTTGGATATCAATAGAAAGACTCCCATAAGGTTTTTGGCGACCTGGAATCTAAGATCCCTGGTTTCCCTTAACCAGACCTCCCTAAAATATGGAATCTTCTAAATCCAATTTTCCAATTTCACCAGACCGGCCACAAGAAATTTCTGTAGTTTGAGGAAACCTGAATTGAAGGATTTTGTACCAATATGCAATTTGATTCCTTGAGTACTTGATTATCACCCTAGATGTTCATAAGACACAAAAGGATATTTGGACCAGATCCTCGATTACAACTATCAAAAGAATAGAATGTTCCTGGGGATTTGTAACGACAGATTAAGGGTATATACGGAGCTGGTAGCTCTGAAAAATGTAGGGACCCTGAAGCCCAGATAGCTGGTTAAACCTTATCAAGAGGCCCAGTAGGTCTGGCGAATGAAAACTCATAGAACCAAATTTCTTTTTCGATCTCAACATGATACCCTGATTTTCCCTCGTGATTTGGATCCAAAAACTCTGAATACAAATAGGCAGATGCCCAGAAATTACTTAGGATCGTGTAATCCATGAATCCTGTTTACCCTTAAAAGTAGGTAATAAATATTTGGAAACCTCAAAATACTGGGCCCTTATCGGTCTTTTCGGACAAACAGTAATTTTAGTATTACAAGATACATCTTAAGGAGATAGATACATCCAAATATGTCGATAAGATTCTTTGAGTCCTGGAATGTACCCTTTGTTGTGCTGAGGAACCCAACGGACTTGTAGGGCCACATTCTCGGTTACAATTATCAAAAGACCAGAAGGTGGCTGAGAAATAACAATGACAAAAGTGTCATATCCAAGAGGCCTGTAGCCCTAAAGAATGTGTGGAAATAGAATCCCAGACCAGATTAGCCCTTATAATGTGTCCATGTAGGATTCTTGATTTGGTGACTCCAGTAACCCAGATTCCTTTTGTTCTCAGAAAGACTTCCGGAAGTTACCTGGGGACGTGGCAGTAAACACTCTTATATACCAATACTCATAAACCCAAAAGTTCAGAAGGGCCCTGGAATCCAAGATTGCTGGATCCCATTTAATAATACGTCCTACATATTTTGGAACACCTAATCCCAAGTTAGGAATATCAATCTAAAATTCCAGCAGTAGTTTCTGGATTAGGATGTAAGCCTGAAGTTAGAATTTCACAAAAAATGGCGAGATGATTCCTTGGAAAATGGAATCTGGCCTTAGAGCCTCCTGCAAAAAACCACTGAGCTGATAGCCAGATTATCTGCTAAAACGAAGAAGAGGAGCAGCATGTTCCTGGGAATCGGTAATGACAGATTTTTGGTACTTATACAGGAATTAGTTCTGTAATGTCTGGGCATTGGTACTCCAAATTCCTGATTAGCATTTAGAAAATTCCTGTAGACTACTAGGTATGAGAACTACCTTAAGACAGGGAAAAATTAACAACTACCCAGAAGTTTGCTCCTCACATTCAAATTGATGTCCCTTGTTCCACATTGGTAACATGAGTCTAAGCTTTCTGTTGACATAGTGTCCGAGATTCCTGTTTGGTTCTCAGAGGAACGACCAGATTTTTCCCCATTCCCTAGAAGCCCAGACATATGGCTCCCAATAGAGAGACTCGAGAACCTCCTATGGACTTGTAAACCACGAACTTGGTGCCCTCCCAAAAGTACCTTCTAAACTTGGTGCAACATCTAAACCCAAGGTCCTAATTCCGAATAGCTGAACTACCAGAAGTTTCTCGAGTACAAGGTCACCCTGGACTCAGGGCTTACATTGAAAAACCCTGGAATGAATACTTGTGCCATGGAATTTGCCGTTAGAGGATACAGAATCTAAATGGAGTTTTCCTGCTATATTTTCATTTAAAATATCGGGAGGACCAGAATGTTGCGGGACTTTTGGAATGACTGAATCCTAATATGCACATAGGAAGCAGCTCTGAAAAATATGCGGACATCGAAGTCCTAGTCTTTAGGCCTTAACAAGACGCCCTGGACATTTTACGAATTGAGTACTCATGTAACCCAGATACCTTATACTTCCTCAGCAAGAGCCTGTGTAGTTTCCTGTATATGAGGACTCCCATTACCCAGATTATTTCTTCGAAATCCTGATTCTTGTTGAGCCCTAAACAAGACACCCAGTAAATTTTTGGCATTTAGGACTAGCTTCTACCAGATTCTTTATGCTTTCTTAGAAAGAGGCTGTGTAGTTTCCTCTATATGAAGATTCGTAATACCGAGATCCTGTTTTGAAACCCTGATTCTTATTTAGCCCTTAGAAAGACGCCCTGCAGGTTTGTAGGATCGAAGACATGTGTATCCCAGATTCCTTGTTCGTCCTTAGCAACAGGTTTTGAAGTTTTCTCTATATCAGGACTCCTGTTCCCCAGATTAGTGCTTCAAATCCCTGATACATTTTTCTCAATTAGTAAGACACCATGTAGGTTTTTAGGATTTGAGTACTCATGTTACCCAGATTCCTTATTCGTCCATAGTTAGAGGCCATGCAGTTTCCCATATATGAGGACTTCCATTACTCAAATTCATGCCGAATTATCAGTAATACCCGAGATGTTTCGTGATGAGCATAGAATTCCAGTTGTTTGGATGTCAATTGAAAGACTCCCATAATGTTTTTGGGGACCTGGAATCTAAGATTCCTGGTTTCCCTTAAAAAGACCTCCCCAAAATGTGGAATCTTCTAAATCCAATGTCCCAATTCCACCAGCCGTCAACAAGAAATTTCTGTAGTTTGATGTAATTTGAATCGAGGGATTCTGTACCGATATGCCATTTTATTCCTGGGGTACCTGATTATGACCCTAGATGTTCATACAACACAAAAGCGTATTTGGGCCAGATCCTCGATTACAACTATCAAAAGAATGGAATGTTCCTGGGGATTTGTAATGACAGATTAAGGGTATCTATGGAGCTGGTAGCTCTGATCAATGTAGGGATCCTGATGTCCAGATAGCTGGTTAAACCATCTCAACAGGCCCTGTAGGTCAGGCGAATGAAAACTCCTAGAACCAGATTTCCTTTTCGCTCTCAAAAAGATGCCCTGATTTTCCCTCATGATGTGGATCCAAAAACTCTGTATACAAATAGGCAGACGCCCAAAAATTACCAAGGGTCCTGGAATCTATGAATCATGGTCACTGTTAAAAGAAAGTAATAAATATTTGGCACCCTCAAAACGCAGGGCCCGTATCGGAATAGAAGGAAACACAGAAGTTTTAAGATTACTAGATATATCTTAAGGCGATAGTTACATACAAATATGGCGATAAGAATCTTTGGGTCCTGGAATCTGCCCTTTGTTGTCCCGAGGAACCCAACGGACTTGTAGGTCCACATTCTCGGTTACAACTGTCAGAATACCAGAAGTTTGCTGAGAATGTATAATGACAAAATTGTCATATCCAAGAGGCCTGTAGCCCTAAAGAATGTGTGGAAATAAAATCCCAGATTCCAGATTAGTCCTTAAAATGTGTCCATGTGGAATTCTTGGATTGGCGACCTCCGTGACCCAGATTCATTTTGTTCCCAGAAACACTCCCAGAAGTTACCTGGGAACGTGTAAGTACCAAATCTTATATACCAACACTCATAAGCCCAAAAGGTCAGAAGGGCCCTGGAATCCAAGAATGCTGGATCCCCTTTAAGAATACGTCCTAAATATTTGGGAACACCTAATCCCAAGTTTGGAATATTAATCTATAATTCCAGCAGTAGTTTCTGGATGAGGAGGTAACCGTGAGGTCAGAAATTACACGAAAAATGGCGAGATGATTCCTTGGGTTGTGGAATCTGGAGTTACAGACTCCTGCATAAAAAGTCGAGCAGAAGGCCAGATTCTCTGTTATAACTAAGAAGAGGAGGAGCAAATTCCTGGGAATCGGTAATGACAAATTTGTGGTACCTTTACAGTAATAAGTTCTGAAATGTGTGGGGACTGGGACTCCAAATTCCTGATTAGTATTTAGAAAATTCCTGTAGGCTGCTAGGTATGAGAACTACCTTAAGACAGGGAAAAATTAACAACTGCCCAGAAGTTGGTTGGTCACATGCAAACTGATTTCCTTTGTTCCACATTGATTACATGAGTCAAAGCTTACTTGTGACATAATATCCGAGAATCCTGTTTCCTTCTCAAAAGAACGACCAGATATTTCCCCATTCCCTAGAATATCAGACACGTGGCTCCCAATAGAAAGACTCCAGAAAGCTCCTATGGACTCGTAAACCAAGAGCCTGTTCCCTAGATGTCCAGACACATGGCTCCGAATAGAAAATCTCCATAATCTCCTATCGACTTGTAAACGAACACCCTGGTGCCCTCCCAAAATACTTTCTAAACTTGGAGCAAATTCTAAACCCAACGTCCTAATTCCGAACAGCTGAACTACCAGAATTTTCAGGAGTACGAGGTCACACAGAACTCCGGGCTTACATTCAAGCAACCCGAAATGATTACTTGTGTCCTGGAATTTGTCATTAGAGGATCCAGAACATAAATGAACTTTTAGTGCCATATTTTCGTTTAAAATATCAAGAGGTCCAGAATGTTGTGGGACTTTTGAAATGACTGAATCCTAATATGCACATAGGAAACTGCTCTGAAAAAATATGGGGACGTTGAAGTCGGAGTCTTGTAGGCCTTATCAAGACGTCCTGGACATTTTTGGAAATGAGAAACCGTATAACCCAGATTCGTTATTCTTCCTTAGCAAGAGCACGTGTAGTTTCCTGTATATGAGGACTCCCATTACCCAGATTCTTACTTCGAAATCCTGATTCTTGCTGAGCCCTTAGCAAGACGTCTAGTAGATTTTTGGCCTTTAGTACTAGATTAAACCAGATTCTTTATCCATTCTTTGGAAGAGGGTGTGTAGTTACCTATATATGAAGACTCCCAATACCGAGATACTTTTATGAAACCCTGATTCCTATGTAGCCCTTAGAAAGACGCCCTGTAGGTTTTTAGGATCAAGCACATGTGTAACCCTGATTCCTGGTTCGTCCTTAGCAAGAAGTTGTGAAGATTCCTATATGAGAAGACTCCCATTTCCCAGATTTGTGCTTCATATCCGTGATACTTTTCCTCTATTAGTAAGAGACCCTGTACGTTTTTGGGCTTTGAGGAATCCTGTGACCCAGATTCCTTATTCTTCTGTAGTAAGAGGTCATGTAGTTTCCCGTATACAGGATTCCAATGACTCAAATTCCTGCTGAATTATCAGTAATACACGAGATATTTCGTGATGAGCATCGAATTCCAGTTGTTTGGATATCAATAGAAAGACTCACATAATGTTTTGGCGACCTGAAATCTAAGATCCCTGGTTTCCCTTAACATGACTTCCCTAAAATGTGGAATCTTCTATATCCAATGTCCCCATTCCACCGAGTCCACCACAAGAAATTTCTGTAGTTTGAAGAAACCTGAATTGAGGGATTTTGTACCAATATGCAATTTTAATCCTGGGGAACCTGATTATGGCCCTAGGTGTTCATAAGTCACAAAGGGATATTTGGGCCAGATCCTCCATTACAACTTTCAAAAGAATAGAATGTTCCTAGGGATTTGTAACGACAGATAAAGGGTATCTACGGAGCTGGTTGTTCTGAAAAATATAGGGACCCTGAAGCCCAGATAACTGGTTAAACCTTATCAAGAGGCCCTGTAGGTCTCGTGAATGAAAACCCCTAGAACCAGAATTCCTTTTCGTTCTCAAGAAAATGCCCAGAATTTCCCTCATGATGTGGATCCAAAAACTCTGTATACAAATACGCAGATTCCCAGAAATTACCTAGGTGTGTGGAATCCATGAATACTGGTTATCCTTAAAAGTACGTAATAAATATTTGGGAACCTGAAAACACTGAGCCCGTATGGGAATAGAAGGACTAACAGAAGTTTTAGGATTACAAGATACATCTTAAGGCGATCGATACAAATATGGCGATAAGATTCTTTGTGTCCTGGAATCTGCCCTTTGCTGTCCCGAGGAACCCAACGGACTTGTAGGGCCACATTCTCGGTTACAACTATCAAAAGACCAGAAGGTGGCTGAGAAATTTTAATGACAAAATTGTCATATCCAAGAGGCCTGAAGCCCTAAAGAATGTGTGGAAATAGAATCCCAGACTACAGATTAACCCTTATTAAGTGGCCATGTAGAATTCTTGGATTGGTGACCCCTGTAACCCAGATTAATTTTGTTCCCACAAAGACTCCCGGAAGTTACCTGGGGACGTGGAAGTAATAACTCTTATATAAGAAGACACATGAGTCCAAAATATCAGAAGGGCCCTGAAATCGAAATAGTTGGATTCCCTTTAAGAATACGTCCTAAATATTTGGGAACACCTAATCCCAAGTTAGGAATATCAATCTAAAATTCCAGCAATACTTTCTGGATTAGGAGGTAAACCTGATTCAGAAATTACACGACAAATGGCGAGATGATTCCTTGGGTTGTGGAATCTGGTCTTACTGCCTCCTGCCAAAAAAGCTGAGCAGATGGTCAGATTCTCTGTTACAACTAAGAAGAGGAGCAGCAGGTTCCTCGGAATCAGTAATGAACGATTTGTCATACCTATACAGGAATTAGTTCTGAAATGTGTGGGGACTGGGACTCCAAATTCCTGATTATCATTTAGAAAATTACTGTAGGCTCCAATGTATGAGAACTACCTTAAGCCAGGGAATAATTACCAACTGCCCAGAAGTTTGCTGGTCACATGCAAACTGATTTCCCGTGTTCCACATTGGTAACATGAGTCAAAGCTTTCTGGTGACATAGTGTCCGAGATTCCTGTTTGATTCTCACAAGAACGACTAGCTGTTTCCCCGTTCTCTAGAAGTTCAGACACGTGGCTATCAATAGAAAGACTACAGAATGCTCCTATGGACTTGTAAACCAAGTCCCTGATGCCCTCCCAAAAATACCTTCTAAACTTGGTGCAATATCTAAACCCAAGGTCCTAATTCCAATTAGCTGAACTACCAGAAGTTTCTGGAGTATGAGGTCACCCTGAACTCAGGGCTTACATTCAAATAACCCAAAATGATTACTTGTGTCCTGGAAATTGTCGTTAGAGGATCCGGAATCTAAATGGACTTTTAGTGCCATATTTTCCTTTAAACTATAGAGATGTCCAGAATGTTGAGGGACTTTTGGAATAACGGAATCCTAATATGCACATAGCAATCAGCTCTAAAAAATTTGTGAACGTCGAAGTCTGAGTCTTGTAGGCTTTACCAAACTGCCCTAGAAATTTTTCGCATTGAGGACTCGTGTAACCCAGATTCGTTTTTCTACCTTAGCAAGAGCCCATGTAGTTTCCTGTATATGAGCACTCCCTTTCCCCAGATCCTTGCTTCGAAATCCTGATTCGTTTGAGCCCTTAGCAAGATGCCCAGTAGCTTTTTGTCAATTAGCACTCGTTTAAACCAGATTCTTTATCCTTTCTTAGGAAGAGGTTGTGTACCTTCCTCTATATGAAGACTCCCAACACCGAGATCCTGTTTGGAAACCCTGATTCTTATTTAGCCCTTAGAAAGACACCCTGTAGGTTTTTAGGATTGAGCACATATGTATCCCAGATTCCTTGTTCGTCCTTAGAAAGGGATTGTGAAGTTTTCTGTATATGAAGAATCCTGTTCCCCAGATTCGTGCTTCAAATCCCTGATATATTTTTCTCCCTTAGTAGGAAACTCTGTAGATTTTTGGGATTTGAGGACTAGTGTTACCCAGATTCTTATTCTTCCGTAGTAAGAGGCCATGTAGTTTCCCATATATGAGGATTCCCATTACTCAAATTCCTGATGAATTCTCAGTAATTCCTGAGATATTTCGTGATTTGCATAAAATTACAGTTGTTTGGATATCAATAGAAAAACTCACATAAGGTTTTTGGGGACCTGGATTCTAAGATTCCTGGTTCCACTTAACAAGACCTCCCTAAAATGTGGAGTATTCTAAATCCAATGTTCCAATTCCAACAGGCCATCCACAAGAAATTTGCATAGTTTGAGGTAACCTGAATCGAGGGATTTGGTACCAATATGCCATTTGATTACTGGGGTACCTGATTATTGTCCTAGATGTTCATAAGACACAAAATATATTAGGGCCAGATCTGCGATTACGACTATCAAGAGAATAGAATGTTCCTGGGGATCTGTAATGACAGATTAAGGGTATCTACGCAGCTAGTAGCTCTGAAAAATGTAGGGATCCTGAAGCCCAGATGGCTGATTAAACCTTTACAAAAACCCTGTAGATCTGGTGAATGGGAACTGCTAGAACCAGATTTCCTTTTCGTTCTCAACAAGATGTCATGATTTTGCCTCGTAATGTGGAACCAAAAACCTTGTATACAAATAGGCAGATGCCCAGAAATTACCTAGGGTCGTGGAATCCAAGAACCCTGGTTATCCTTAAAAGTACGCAATAAATATTTGGAAAGGTCAAAACACCGGGCCCGATAGGAATAGAAGGACAAACAGAAGTTTTAGAATTACAAGATACATCTTAAGGCGATAGATACATACAAATATGGCAATAAGATTCTTTGGGTCCCAAGGAACACAAAGGACTTGGATGTCCACATTCTCGGTTACAATTATCAAAAGACCAGAAGGTTTCTGAGAATCTATAATGACAAAATTCTCATATCCAAGAGGCCTGTAGACCTAAAGAATGTGTGGAAATCGAATCCTAGAATCCAGATTACCCCTAATAATGTGTGTATGTAGAATTAGTGGATTGGCGAACCCTGTACACCAGATTCATTTTGTTCTCAGAAAGACTCCCGGAAGTTACCTGGGGACGTGGCAGTAAAAACTCTTATATACCAACACTCATAAACCCAAAAGTTCAGAAGTGCCCTGGAATCCAAGATTGCTGGATCCCATTTAAGAATACGTCCTAAATATTTGGGAACACCTAATCCCAAGTTAGGAATATCAATCTAAAATTCCAGCAGTACCTTCTGGATTAGGAGGTAAACCTGAAGTTAGAAATTACACGAAAAATGGCATGATGATTCCTTGGGTTGTGGAATCTGGCCTTAGAGACTCCTGCAAAAAAACGCCCAGCAGATGGCCAGATTCTCTGCTACAACTAAGAAGAGGAGCAGCAGGTTCCTGGGAATCGGTAATGACAGATTCGTGGTACCTATACAGGAATAAGTTTTGAAATGTGTGGGGACAGGGACTCCAAATTCCTGGTTAGCATTTAGAGAATTCCTGATGGCTCCTAGGTATGAAAACTACCTTAAGCCAGGGAAAAATTAACAACTGCCCAGAAGTTTGCTCGTCACATGAAATCTGATTTCCCTTGTTCAAAATTGGTAACATGAGTCAAAGCTTTCCGTTGACATAGTGTCCGAGATTCCTGTTTGGTTCTCAGAGGAACGACCAGATTATTCCCCGTTTCCTAGAAGTCCAGACACATTGCTCCCTGTAGAAAGACTCCAGAAGGCTCCTATGAACTTGTAAACCAAGACCCTGGTGCCCTCCAAAAAAGGCCTTCTAAACTTGGTGCAACACCCAAACCCAAGGTCCTAATTCTGAATAGCTGAACTAACAGAAGTTTCTGGAGTACACGGTCACCCTGGATTCAGGGCTTACATTCAGAAAACCCGAAATGACTACTTGTGTCCTGGAATTTATCGTTAGAGGATACAGAATCTAAATGGACTTTTCCTACCATATTTTCGTTTAAAATATCGAGAGGACCAGAGTGTTGCGGGACTGTTGGAATGACTGAATCCTAATATGCACATATGAAACAGCTCTGAAAAATATACGGACGTTGAAGTCCGAGTCTTGTAGGCCTTACCACGACGCCCTGAACATTTTATGAATTGAGGACTCGTGTAAACCTGATTCGTTATACTTCCTCAGCAAGAGCCCGTGTAGTTTCCTGTAAATGAGGACTCCCATTCCCCAGATACTTGCTTCGAAATCCTGATTCTTGTTGAGCCCTTAGCAAGACGTCCAGTAGATTTTTGGCATTTAGGACTCACTTCAACCACATTCTTTATTCTTTCTTAGAAAGAGGCTGTGTAGTTTCCTGTATATGAAGACTCCCAACAACGAGATCCTGTTTGAAACACTGATTCTTATTTAGCCCTTAGAGTGACGCCCTGTAGATTTTTAGGATCGAACACATGTGTTTCCCGGATTCCTTGTTCGTCCTTACCAAGAGGTTGTGAAGTTTTCTGTATATGAAGAATCCCGTTCCCCAGATTCGTGCTTCAAATCCCTGATACATTTTTCTCCCTTAGTAAGACACCCTGTAGTTTTTGGAATTTAAAGACTCGTGTTACCCAGATTCATTATTCTTCCGTTGTAAGAGGCCATGTAGTTTCCCATATATGAGGACTCCCATTACTCAAATTCCTGCAGAATTCTCAGTAATTCTCGAGATATTTTGTGATGAGCATAAAATTCTAATTTTTGGATATCAATAGAAAGACTCCCATAAAGTGTTTGGGGACCTGGAAACTAAGATTCCCGGTTTCCCTTAAGACCTCCCTAAAATGTGGAATCTTCTAAATCCAATGTCCCAATTCCACCAGGCCGACCACAAGAAATGTCTGTAGTTTGAGGTAACCTGAATCGAGAGATTTTGTTCCAATATGGCATTTGATTCCTGGGGTACGTGATAATGGTCCTAAATGTTCATAAGACACAAAAGGATATTTGGGCCTGATCCTCGATTACAACTAACAAGAGAATAGAATGTTCCTGGGAATTTGTAATGACAGATTAATGGTGTCTGTGGAGCTAGTAGCCATGAGAGGTTTAGGGACCTCAAGCCCAAATTACTGATTAAACATTTTCAAGAGGCCCTGTAGATCTGGTGAATGGGAACTGCTAGAACCAGATTTCCTTTTCGTTCTCAACAAATTGCCCTTATTTTCCCTCGTGATGTGGATGCAAAAACTCTGTATACAATTTGGCAGAGTCCCAGAAATGACCTAGAGTCATGTAATCCACCAATCCGGGTTACCCTTAAAAGTACGTAATAAATATTTGGCAACTCAAAACACCGGGCCCCTTTGCAATACAAGGACAAACAGAAGTTTTAGGATTACAAGGTACTTCTTAATGCGATAGATACATACAAATATGGCGATAAGATTCTTTGTGTCCTGGAATCTGCCCTTTGTTGTCCCGAGGAACCCAAAGGAGTTATAGGTCCACATTCTTGGTTAAAACTTTCAAAAGACCAGAAGGTGGCTGAGAAATTATAAGGACAAAATTGTCATATCCCTGAGGTCTGTAGCCCTAAAGAATGTGTGAAAATAGAATCAGAGATTCCAAAATAGCCCTTATAATGTGTATATGTAGAATTATTGGATTGGCGACCCCGGTAACCCAGATTCATTTTGTTCCCAGAAAGACTCCCGAAAGTTACCAGGATACGTGGAAGTAAAAACTCTTATGTAAAAACACTCATAAGCCCAAAAGTTCAGAAGGGCCCTGGTATCCAAGATTGCTGGATCCCCTTTAAGAATACGTTCTCAATATTTGGGAACACCTAATCTCAAGTTAGGAATATCAATCTAAAATTCCAGCAGTAGTTTCTGGATGAGGAAGTAAACCTGAAGTCAGAAATTGCACGAAAAATGGCGACATGATTACTTGCATTGTGGAATCTGGCCTTACAGCCTCCAGCAAAAAAAGCTGAGCAGATGGCCAGATTCTCTGCTACAACTACGAAGAGGAGCAGCAGGTTCCTGGGAATCGGTAATGACAGATTTGTGGTACTGATAAAGGAATTAATTCTGAAATGTGTTGGGACTGGGACTCCAAATTCCTGATAAGCCTTTAGAAAATTCCTGCAGGCTCCTATGTATGAGAACTACCTTAAGACAGGGAAATATTAACAACTGCCCAGAAGTTTGTTGGTCACATGCAAATAGTTTCCCTTGTTCCACATTGGTAACATGAGTCAAAGCTTTCTGGTGACATAGTGTCTGGGATTCCTGTTTCATTCTCAGAAGAAAGACCAGATTTTTCACGTTCCCTAGGTGTCCAGACATGTGGATACCAATAGAAAGATGCGAGAATGCCCCTATTGACTTGTAAACCAAGATCCTGGTGCCCTCCAAAAATACCTTTAAAACTTGGTGCAACATCTAAACCCAAGGTCCTAATTCCGAATAGCTGAACTACCAGAAGTTTCAGGAGTACGAGGTAACCCTGAAATCAGGGCTTACACTCAAAAAACCTGAAATGACTACTTGAGTCCATAAATTTGTCTTTAGAGGATCTAGAATCTAAATGAACTTTTAGTGCCATATTTTCGTTTAAACTATCGAGAGGACCAGAATGTTGTGGGACTTTTGGAATGATCGAATACTTATATGCACATATGAAAAGCTCTGAAAAATATGAGGACGTCAAAGTTCGAGTCATGTAAGCCTCACCAAGATGCCCTGGACATTTTTGGAATTGAGGACTCCTGTTAGCCAGATTCATCATTCTTCCTTAGCAAGAATCCGTGTAGTTTGCTTTATAGGAGGACTCACATTTCCCAGATTCTTGCTTCGAAATCCTGATTCTTGTTGAGCCCTTAGCAAGATGCCCAGTATATTTTTGTCATTTAGGACTCGTTTACACCAGATTTTTAACCTTTTAGGAAGAGGCTGTGTAGTTTCCTGTATATGTAGACTCCCAATACTGAGATCCTGTTTTAAAACACTGATTCTTAGTCAGCCCTTAGAAAGACACCCTGTAGAACCTTAGCATCGAGGATATGTGTAACCCAGATTCCTTGTTCGTACTTAGCAGGGGTCTTTGAAGTTTTCTGTATATGAGGACTCCTGTACCCCAGATTTGTGCTTCAAATCCCTGATACATTTTCTCCCTTAGTATGACACCCTGTAGGATTTTGGGATTTGAGGACTCGTGCTACCCAGATTCCTTATTCTTCCATAGTAAGAGACTATGTAGTTTCCCATATATGAGGATTCCCATTACTCAGATTCCTGCTGAATTCTCAGTAACACCCGAGATATTTCATGATGAGCATAGAATTCCAGTTGTTTGGATATCAATAGAAAGACTCTCAAAAGGTTTTTGGGGATCTGGAATCTAAGATTCCTGGATAACCTTAAAAAGACCACACTAAAATGTGGAATCTTCTAAATCCAATGTCCCAATTTCACCAGGCTGACCCCAAGAAATTTCTGTAGTTTGAGATAACATGAATCGAGGGATTTTGTACCAATTTGCCATGTGATTCCTGGGGTACCTGATTATGGTCCTAGATGTTCATAGGCACAAAAGTATATTTGTGCCAGACCCTCGATTACAACTATCAAGAGAATAGGATGTTCCTGGGGATTTGTAACGACAGATTAATGGTATCCACAGATCTATTAGCTCTGAAAAATGTAGGGACACTGAAGCCCAGATAGCTGGTTAAACGTTATCAAGAGGCCATGTAGATCTGGTGAATGAGAACTCCTAGAACCAGATTTCCTTTTCATTCTCAAGAAGATGCCCTGATTTTCCCTCGTGATGTGTATCCAAAAACTTTGTATACAAATAGGAAGATACCCAGAAATTACCTAGGGTCCTGGAATCCATGAATCCTGGTCACTCTTAAAAGTACGTAATAAATATTTGGCACCCTCAAAACACTGGGCCCGTATCGGAATAGAAGGAAACACAGAAGTTTTACGATTACTAGATACATCTTAAGATGATAGATACATACAAATATGGCGATAAGATACTTGGGGTCCTGGATTCTGCCCTTTGTTGTCCCGAGGAACCCAAGGGACTTGTAGGTCCACATTTTTGGTTACAACTCTCAGAATACCAGAAGCTTGCTGAGAATATATAATGACCAAAATTGTCATGTCCAAGAGGCCTGTAGCCCTAAGGAATGTGTGGAAATAGAATCCCAGATTCCAGATTAGTCCCTATAATGTGTCCATGTAGAATTCTTGGATTGGCGACCTCCATAACCCAGATTCATTTTTTTCCCAGAAAGACTCCCGGAAGTTACCTGGGGACGTGGAAGTTCCAACTCTTATATAGCAATACTCATAAGCCCAAAAGTTCAGAAGGGCCCTGGAATCCAAGATTCCTGTATCCCCTTTAAGAATACGTCCTAAATATTTGGGAAAACCTAATCTCAGTTTGGAATATTAATCTATAATTCCAGCAGTAGTTTCGGGATTAGAAGGTAAACCTGAAATCAGAAATTACAAGAAAAATGGCGAGATGTTTCCTTGGGTTGTGGAAGCTGGAGTTACAGCCTCCTGCATAAAAAGTCGAGCACATGGCCAGACTCTCAGTTATAACTAAGAAGAGGAGCAAATTCCTGGGAATCGGTAATGACAGATTTTTGGTACCTTTACATGAATAAGTCCTGAAATGTGTGGTGACTGGGACTCCAATTTCCTGATTAGCATATAAAAAATTCCATAGGCTCCTAGGTATGAGAAGTACCTTAAGACAGGGAAAAATTAACAACTGCCCAGAAGTTTCCTGGTCACATGCAAACTGTTTTCTCTTGTTCTACATTGGTAACATGAGTCAAAGCTTATTGGTGACATAGTGTCCGAGATTCCTGTTTTGTTCGCAGAAGAACGACCAGATTTTTCCCTGTTCCCTAGAAATCCAGACACGTGGCTCCCAATAGAAAAACCCCAGAATGCTCCTATGGACTTGTAAACCAACACCCTGGTGCCCTCCCAAATTACCTTCTAAACTTGGAGCAACATCTAAACCCAAGGTACTAATGCCAAACAGCTGAACTACCAGAATTTTCTGGAGTACGAGGTCAGCCAGAATTCAGGGCTTACATTAAAAAAAACCCAAAATGATTACCTGTTTTCTGGAATTTGTCATTAGAAGATACAGAAAATAAATGGACTTTTAGTGCCATAATTTCATTTAAACTATCTAGAGTTCCAGAATGTTGCGGGACTTTTGGAATGACAGAATCCTAATATGCACATAGGAAACTGCTGTAAAAAACATGGGGACGTCGAAGTCCGAGTCTTGTGGGCCTTATCAAGACGCCCTGGACATTTTTGGAAATACGAACCAGTGTAACCCAGATTTGTTATTCTTCCTAATCAAGAGCCTGTGTAGTTTCCTGTATATGAAGACTCCTCTTACCCAGATTCTTGCTTCGAAATCCTCATACTTGTTGAGCCCTTAACAAGATGTCTAGTAGATTTTTGGTCTTTAGGACTCGTTTAAATCAGATTCTTTCTCCTTTCTTTGGAAGAGGGTGTGTAGTTTCCTATATATGAAGACTCCCAATACCGAGATCCTTTTTCAAAACCCTGATTCCTATTTAGCCCGTAGAAAGGCGCCCTATAGGCTTTTAGGATCGAGAACATGTGTAACCCGGATTCCTTGTTTGTCATTAGCAAGAGGTTGTGAAGTTTCCTATATATGAAGACTCCCATTTACCAGATTCGTGCTTTAAATTCGTGATAATTTTTACTCGATTAGTAAGACACCCTGTAGGTTTTTTTGGATTTGAGGACTCGTGAGACACAGAATCTGTATTCCTTCTTAGTAAGAGGCCATGTACTTTCCCCTATATAAGAATTCCATTACCCAAATTCCTGCTGAATTCTCAGTAATAACCGATATATTTCGTGATGAGCATCGAATTCCAGTTGTTTGGATATCAACAGAAAGACGCCCATAAGGTTTTGGGGACCTGGAATCTAACATCCCTGGTTTCCCTTAACCAGACCTCCCTAAAATGTGGAACCTTCTAAATCCAATGTCCCAATTCCACCGGGCCAACCACAAGAAATTTCTGTAGTTTGAGGAAACGTGAATTGAGGGATTTTGTACCAATATGCCATTTTATTCCCGGGGTACCTGATTATGGCCCTAGGTGTTCATAAGACACAAAAGGATATTTGGGCAAGATCCTCGATTACAACTACCAAAAGAATTGAATGTTCCTGGAGATTTTTAACGAACGATTAAGGATATCTATGGACCTAAAAGCTCTGAAAAATGTAGGTACCCTGAAGCCCAGATTGCTGGTTAAACCTTACCATGTGGCCCTGTATATCTGGCAAATGAGAACACCTAGAACCAGATTTCTTTTTCGTACTGAACAAGATGCCCTGATTTTCCCTCGTGAGGTGGATCCAAAAACTCTGTACACAAATAGGCAGATGCCCAGAATATTACATACAGTCGTGCAATTCATGAATCCTGGTTACCCTTTAAAGTACGTAATAAATGTTTGGTAACTTCAAAACACCGGTCCCGTATCAGAATAGAAGAACACACAGAAGTTTTATGATTACAAAATACATCTTAAGGCTATAGATTCATACAAATATGGCGATAAGATACTTTGTTTCCTGGAATCTGCCCTTTTTTGTCACAAGGAACCCAATGGACTTGTACGTCCACATTCTCAGTTACAACTATCAAAAGACCAGAAGGTTGCTGAGAATCCATAATGACAAAATTGTCATATCCAAGCGGCCTGTAGCCCCAAAAAATGTGTGGAAGTAGTATCCCAGTATCCAGATTAGCCCTTATATTGTGTACATGTAGAATTCTTGGATTGGTGACCCCCATAACCCAGATTCATTTTGTTCCCAGAAAGACTCCCGGAAGTTACCTGGGGACGTGGAAGTAAAAACTCTTATATACTAATACTCATAAGCCCAAAAGTTCAGAAGTGCCCTGAAATCCAAGATTGCTGGATACCATTTAAGAATACACCCTAAATTTTTGGGAACACCTAATCCCAATTTAGCAATATCAATCTAAAATTCCATCAGTAGCTTCTGGATGAGGAGGTAAACCTGAAGTCAGAAGTTACACGAAGCATGGAGAGATGATTCCTTGGGTTGTGGAATCTGGCCTTACAGCCTCCTACCAAAAAAGGCGAGCAGATGGCCAGATTCTCTGTTAAAATTAAGAAGAGGATCAACAGGTTCCTGCAATTGGTAATGACAGATTTGTGGTACTTATACAGGAGTTATTTCTGAAATGTGTGGAGACTGGGACTCCAAATTCCTGATTAGCATTTAGAAAATTACTGTAGGTTCCTAGGTATGAGAACTACCTAAACCGAGGGAAAAATTAACAACAGTCCAGAAGTTTGCTGGTCACGTGCAAAGTGATTTCCCTTGTTCCACATTGGTAACATGAGTCAAAACTTTCTGGTGACATACTGTCTGAGATTCCTGTTGCGTTCTGAGAAGAACGACCAGATGTTTCCGCATTCCCTAGAAATCCAGACACGTGACTCCCAATAGAAAGACTCCAGAATGCTCCTATGAACTTGTAAACCAAGAACCTGGTGCCCTCCCAAAAATACTTTCTAATCTTGGTGCAACATCTAAACCCAAGGTCTTCATTCCAAATAGATGAACTACCAGAAGTTTCTGGAGTACGAGGTAACCTTGACATAAGGGCTTACATTTAAAAAACCCGAAATGATTACTTTTGTCCTGGAATTTGTCGTTAGAGGATCCAGAACCTAAATGAACTTGTAGTGCAATATTTTCGTTTAAACTATCGACAGGACCAGAAGGTTGAGGAACATTTGGAAAGACTGAATCCTAATATGCACTTCGGAAACAGCTCTGAAAAATATGGAGACGTCAAAGTCTGAGAATTTTAAGCCTTACAAAGACGCCCTGGAAATTTTTGAAATTGAGGACTCATGGAACCTAGATTGTTCATTCTTCCTTAGCATGAGACCGTGTAGTTTCCAGTACATGAGGACTCCCATTCCCCAAAATCTTGCTTCGAAATTCTGAATCTTGTTGAGCCCTTAGCAAGACGCCCAGTAGATTTTTGGCATTTAGGACTCGTTTAAACCAGATTTTTTATCCTTTTTTAGGAAGAGGCTGTGTAGTTTCCTGTATATGAAGACGCCCAATACTGAGATCCTATTTTGAAACCATGATTCTTATTTAACCCTTAGAAAGATGCCCTGTAGGTTTTTAGGATCGAGGACATGTTTAAACCAGATTCCTTGTTCGTCCTTAGCAAGAGGTTGTGAAGTTTCCTGTATATGAGGATTTCCCTTCCTCAGATTCGTGCTACAAATCCCTGATATATTTTTCTCCCTTAGTAAGACACCATGTAGGTTTTGGGAATTTGAGAACTCGTGTTACCAAGATTCCTTAATCTTCCTTAGTAAGAGGCCATTTATTTTCCCATATATGACGACTCCCGTTACACACATTCCTGCTGAATTCTCAGTAATACCCAAGATATTTCGTGATGAGCATAGAATTACATTTGTTTGGATATCAATAGAAAATTCCCATAAGGTTTTTGGGGACCTGGAATCTTAGATTCCAGGTTAACCTTAACAAGACCTCCCTAAAAGGTGGAATCTTCTAAATCCAATGTCCCAATTCACGAGGATGACCACAAGAAATTTCTGTAGTTTGAGGTAACCTGAATCGAGGGATTTTGTACCAATATGCCATTTGATACCTGGGGTACATGATTATGGTCCTAGATGTTCATAAGCCACTAAAGGATATTTGGGCCAGATCCTCGATTACAACTATCAAGAGAATAGAATGTTTCTTGGGATTTGTAACGGAAGATTAAAGGTGTCCACGGAGCTAGAAGCTCTCAAAAATGTAGGGCCCTGAAGCCCAGAGCTGGTTAATCCTTATCAAGAGGCCCTGTAGATCTGGAGAATGAAAACTCCTAGAACCAGATTTCCTTTTCGTACACAACAAGATGCTCTGATTTTCCCTCGTGATGTGGATGCAAAAACTCTGTATACAAACAGGCAGATGCCCAGAAATTACCTAGGGTCGTGGAATCCATGAATCTTATTATGCTTAAAAGTATGTGATAAATATTTGGCAACCTGAAAACACCGGGCCCATATCTGAATAAAAGGACAAACAGAAGTTTTAGGATTACAAGATACATCCTAAGGCGATAGATACATACAAATATCATGATAAGATTCTTTGGGTCCTGGAATCTGTCCTTTTTTGTCCCGAGGAACCCAATGCACTTGTAGTTCCACATCCTCGGTTAAAACTATAAAAAGACCAGAAAGTTGCTGAGAAACTATAATGACAAAATTGTCATATCCAAGAGGCTTTTAGCCCTAAAGAATGTGTGGAAATAGAATCCCAGAATCCAGAGTAGCCCTTATTATGTGTCCATGTAGAATTCTTGGATTGGGGAACCCCATAACTCAGATTCATTTTGTTCCCAGAAAGTCTCTCGGAACTTAACTGGGGATGTGGAAGTACAAACTCTTATATACCAATACCATAAGCCCAAAATGTCAGAAGGGCCCTGGATGGAATCCAAGATTGCTGGATCCCCTTTAACAATGCTTCCAAAATGTTTGGGAAAACCTAATCCCAATTTAGGAACATCAATCTAAATTTCCAGCAGTAGTTTCTGGATTAGGAGGTAATCCTGAAGTCAGAAATTACACGAAAAATGGCGAGATGATTCCTTGGGTTGTGAAATCTGGCCTTACAACCTCCTTCAAAAAAGTGGAGCAGATGGCCAGATTCTCTGTTATAACTAAGAAGAGGAGCAGCAGGTTCCTGGAAATCGGCAATGACAGTTTTGTGGTACCTCTTCAGGAATTAGTTCTGAAATGTGTGGGGACTGCGACTCCAAATTCCTGATTAGCATTTTGAAAATTCCTATAGGCTCCTAGGTATGAGAACTACCTTAAGCCAGGGAAAAATTAACAACTGCCCAGACGTTTGCTCGTTACATGCAAACAAGTTTCCCTTGTTCTGCATTGGTAACATGAGTAAAAGCTTTATGTTGACATTGTGTCCGAGATTCCTGTTTCGTTCTCAGAAGAACGACGAGATGTTTCCCCATTCCCTAGAAGTCCAGACACGTGGCTCCCAATACAAAGACTCCAGAATGCTCTTATGGATTTGTAAACCAAGACCCTGGACCCCTCAAAAATATACCTTCTAAAATTGATGCACATCTAAACCGAAGGTCCTAAATCCGAATAGCTGAACTACCAGTAGTTTCTGAGGTACGAGGTAACCCTGAACTCAGGGCATACACTCAAAAAACCCGAAATGATTACTTGTGTCCTGGAATTTGTCATTAGAGGATCCAGAAACTAAATGGACTTTTACTGCCATATTTTCCTTTACACTATCGAGAAGTCTAGAAGATTGCGGGACTTTTGGAATGACTGAATCCCAATATGTACATAGGAAACAGCTCTGAAAATTTTAGGGACATCAAAGTTCGAATCTCATAGGCCTAACCAAGACACGCTGGACATTTTTGGAATTGAGGACTCGTGTAACCAGATTCGTTTTTCTTCCTTAGCAAGAGCCCGTGTAGTTTCCAGTATATGAGGACTCCCATTCCCCAGATTCTTGCTTCGAAATCCTGATTCTATTTGAGCACTTAGCAAGATGCCCAGTAGATTTTCAGCCTTTATGACTTGTTTAAACCAGATAATTTATCTTTTCTTAGAAAGAGGCTGTGTAGTTTCCTGTATATGAAGACTCCCAATACTGAGATCCTGTTTCTAAACCCTAATTCTTGTTTAGCCCTTAGCAAGATGCCCTGTAGGTTTTTAGGTTCGAGTACATGTGTAACACAGATTTCTTATTTGTCCTTAGCAAGAGGTTGGGAAGTTTCATGTATATACGGAATACCATTCCCCAGATTCGTGCTTCAAATACCTGATATTTTCTCCCTTAGAAAGATAGCCTGTAGGTTTTTGGGATTTGAGGGCTCGTATTACCCAGATTCCTTATTCTTCCATAGTAAGGGGCCATGTAGTTTCCCATATATGAAGACTCCCATTACTCAAATTCCTGCTGAATTCTCTGTAATACCTGAGATATTTCGTGATAAGCATAGAAATAAAGTCGTTTGGATATCAATAGAAAGACTCACATAAGTTTTTTGGGGACCTGGAATCTAAGATTCCTGGTTAACCTTAGCAAGTCCTCTCTAAAATGTGCAATCTTTAAATCCAAAGTCCAAATTCCACCAGACCGACCACAAGAAATTTCTGTAGTTTGAGGTAACCTGAATCGAGGGATTTGTACCAATATGCCATTTGATTCCTGGGGTACCTGATTATGGTCCTAGATATTCATAAGTCACAAAAGGATATTTGGGCCAGATGTTTGATTACAACCATCTAGAGAATAGAATGTTCCTGGAGATTTTTAACGACAGATTAATGATATCTACGGAGCTAGTAGCTATGAAAACTGTAGGGACCCTGAAGCCTAGATAGCTGGTTAAACCTTATCAAGAGGCCCTGTAGATCTGGAGAATGAGAACGGCTAGAACCAGATTTCCTTTTCGTTCTTCAACAAGATGCCCTGATTTTCCCTCGTGATGTGGATCCAAAAACTCTGTATACAAATAGGCAGATACCCAGAAATTAGCTAGGGTCGTGGAATCCCTGAATTCTGGTTACATTTAAAAGTATGTAATAAATATTTGGCAACCTCAAAACACTGGGCGGTATCGGAATAGATGGACAAACAAAAGTTTTAGGATTACAAGATACATCTTCATGCGATAGATACATACAAATATGGCGATAAGATCCTTTGGGTCCTGGAATCTGCTCTTTGTTGTCCTGAGGAACTCAATGGACTTGTAGGTCCACATTCTCGGTTACAACTATCAAAAGACCAGAAGGTGGCTGAGAAATTATAATGACAAAATTGTCATATCCAAGAAGCCTGTAGCCCTAAAGAATGTGTGGAAATAGGATCCCAGATTCCAGAGTAGCCCCTACAATGTTTCCATGTAGAATTCTTGCAATGATGACACCGTAACCCAGATACATTTTGGTCCTAGAAAGACTCCCGGAAGTTACTTGGGGACGTGGAAATACAAACTCTTGTATACCAATACTCATAAGCACAAAATGTCTGAAGGACCCTGGAATTCAAGATTTCGGGATACCCTTTAAAAATACGTCCTAAATATTTGGGAACAACTAATCCCAAGTTAGGAATATCAATCTAAAATTCAGAAGAAGTTTCTGAATTAGGAGGTAAACCTGAAATCAGAAATTACAAGAAAAATGGCGAGATGATTCCTTGGTTAGTGGAATCTGGCCTTACAGCCTCCTGCAAAAAAAGCTGAGCAGATGGCCAGATTCGCTGTTACAACTAAGAAGATGAGCAGCAGGTTCCTGAAATCGGTAATGAGAGATTTGTGGTTCCTATACAGGAATTAGTTCTGAAATGTGTGGGGAAAGGGACTCCAAATTCCTGATTAGCATTTAGAAATTTCCTGTAGGCTCCTAGGTATGAGAACTAACTTAAGCCAGGGAAAAATTAACAACTGTGCAGAAGTTTGCTGGTCACATGCAAATTGATTTCCCTTCTTCCACATTGGTAACATGTGTCAAAGGTTTCTGGTGACATAGTGTCCGAGATTCCTGTTTCGTTCTCATAAGAACTACCAGATTAGCTGGGCTTGGTGGCTCAGCCTGTAATCCCACGCCTTTGGGAGGCTGAGGTGAGTGGATTGCCTAAGCCCGCGGGTTCGAGACCCGCCTGGGCAGGCGAGACCTCATCTCTACAATAAAATCAAAAAAATTAGCCGGGCGTGATAGCGAGTGCCTGTAATTCTGGCTACTCGTATGGCTGAGGCGGAATGATCGCCGGAGTCCAGCATTGTCGAGGCTGCGGTGGCCGGGAGCGGCAACTGCACTCCAGTCTGGGCGAAAGAGTGAGACTTCAACTCAAAAAAAAAAAATTAACTACCAGATTTTTCCCCTTTCCCTAGAAGTCCAGACACGTGGCTGCCAATAAAAAAACTCCAAAATGCTCTCACGGACTTGTAAACCAACACTCTGGTGCCCTCCCCAAAATACCTTGTAAACTTGGTGCAACATCTAAACCCAAGGTCCTAATTCCGAATAGCTGTACTACCAGATGTTTCTTGAGTACGAGGTTACCCTGAACTCAGGGTTTACTTTCAAAAAATCAGAAATGATAGTTTGTGTCCTGGAATTAATCGTAAGAGGATCCAGAATATAAATGGACTTTTACTGTCATATTTTCCTTTAAATTATCGAGAGGTCCAGAAGGTTGCGGGACTTTTGGAATGACTGAATCCCAATATGTACATAGGAAACAGGTCTGAAAAATTTGGGGATGTCAAAGTTCGAATCTCATAGGCCTAACCAAGACACGCTGGATATTTTTGGAAATGAGGACCCGTGTAACTCAGATTTGATATTCTTCCTTAGCAAGAGCCCGGGTAGTTTCCTGTATATGAGGATTCCCATTCCCCAGATTCTTGTTTCGAAATCCTGATTCTTGTTGAGCCCTTACCTAGACGCCCAGTAGATATTTGGCATTTAGGACTCGTTCAAACCACATTCTTTATCCTTTCTTAGGAAGAGGCTGTGTAACTTCCTGTATATGAAGACTCCCAATACCGAGATCCTCTTTCAAAACCCTGATTCTTATTTAGCCCTTAGAAAGACGCCCTGTAGGTTTTTAGCATCAAGGACTTGCGTAACCCAGATTCCTTGTTCGTCCTTAGAAAGAGATTGTGAAGTTTCCTGTATATAAGGACTCCTGTTCCCCAGATTCGTGCTTCAAATACCTGATACATTTTTCTCCCTTAGTAAGAGAGCCTTTAGGTTTTTGAGCCCTTAGCATGAAGTCCAGTAGATTTTTGGCCTTTAGGACTCCTTTAAACCAGATTCTTTATCCTTTCATAGGAAGAGGGTGTGTAGTTTCCTGTATATGAAGACTCCTAATACCGAGATCTTATTTCAAAACCCTGATTCAGATTTAGCCCTTAGAAAGATGCCCTGTAGTTTGGTGGGATCGAGGACATGTATAACCCAGAATCCTTGTTCGTCCATAGCAAGAGGTTGTGAAGTTTCCTGTATATGAAGATTCCTGTTCCCCAGATTCGTGCTTCAAATCCCTGATACATTTTTCTCCCTTAGTAAGACACCATATAGGTTGTTGGGATTTGAGGACTCTTGTTACTCAGATTCCTTATTCTTCCGTAGTAAGAGGCCATGTAGTTTCTCGTATACGAGGACTCCCATTACTCAAATTCCTGCTGTTTTCTCAGTAATACCCGAGATATTTCGTGATGAGCATAGAATTCCAGTTGTTTGGATATCAATACAAAGACTCCCATAAGGTTTTTTGGGACCTGGAATCTAAGTTTCCTAGTTCACCTTAACAACACCTCCCTAAAAGGTG
Organism: Carlito syrichta; assembly: GCF_000164805.1. Taxonomy (NCBI): domain Eukaryota; kingdom Metazoa; phylum Chordata; class Mammalia; order Primates; family Tarsiidae; genus Carlito; species Carlito syrichta. The sequence goes on along the minus strand of NW_007249696.1, from coordinate 52,688 downwards.
GAATCTTCTAAATCCAATGTACAATTCCACCCAGCCGACCATAAGACATTTCTATATTTTGAGGAAACCTGAATCGAGGGATTTTGTACCATTATGCCATTTTGTTCCTGGGTTACGTGATTATGGCCCTAGATGATCATAAGACCCAAAAGGATATTTGGGCCAGTTCCTCGATTACAAATATCAAAAGAATAGAATGTTCCTGGGGATTTGTAACAACAGATTAAGGGTATCTACGGATCTGATAGCTCTGAAAAATATAGGGACCCTGAAGCCCAGATAGCTGGTTAAACCTCATCAAGAGTCCTTGTAGACATGACGAATGAAAACTCCTTGACCAGATTTCCTTTTCATTCTCAACAAGATGCCCTGATTTTCCCTCGTGATGTGGATCCAAACTCTGTATACAAATAGGCAGATTCCCAGAAATTACCTAGGGTCGTGGAATTCATGAATCCTGGTTACCCTTAAAAGAATGTAATAAATATTTGGCAACCTCAAAACACTGGGCCCGTATCGCAATAGAAGGACAAACAGTAGTTTTAGGATTACAAGATACATCTTAAGACGATAGATACATACAAATATGGCGATAAGATTCTTTGTGTCCTGGAATCTGCCCTTTGTTGTCACGAGGAACCCAATGGACAGTAGGGCCACATTCTCGGTTACAACTATCAAAAGACAAGAAGGTGGCTGAGAAATAAAAATGACAAAATTGTCATATCCAAGAGGCCTGCATCCCTAAAGAATGTGTGGAAATAGAATCCGAGAATCCAGAGTAACACTTATAATATGTCCATGTAGAATTCTTGGATTAGTGATCCCCGTAAAGCAGATTCATTTTGTTCCCAGAAAGACTCTCGGTAGTTACATGCGGACGTGGAAGTACAAACACTTATATACCAATACTCATAAGCCCAAAAGATCAGAAGGGCCCTGGAATCCAAGATTGTTGGATTCCCTTTAAGAATACGTCCTAAATATTTGGGAGCATCTAATCCTAAGTTAGGAATATCAATCTAAAATTCTAGCAGTACCTTCTGGATAGGAGGTAAACCTGAAGTCAGAAATTACACGAAAAATGGTGAGATGATTACGTAGGTTTTGGAATCTGGTCTTAAAACTTCTGGCCAAAAAAGCCGAGCAGATGGCCAGATTCTCTGTTACAACTAAGACGAGGAACAACAGGTTCCTGGGAATCGGTACTGACAGATTTGTGGTACCTATACTGCAATTAGTTTGAAATGTTGGGGACTGGGACTCCAAATTAATGATTAACATTTAGAAAATTCCTGTTGGATCCTAGGTATGAGAACTACCTTAACCCAGGGAAAAGTTAACAACTGCCCGAAAGTTTACTGGTCACATGCAAACTGATTTCCCTTGTTCCACATTGGTAGCATGAGTCAAAGCTTTCTGGTGGCAGTGTCCGAGATTCCTGTTCATTCTCAGAAGAACGACCAGATGTTTCCCCATTCACTAGAATTCCAGACACGTGGCTACCAATAGAAAGACTCCGGAATGCTCCTATGGACTTGTAAACCAAGAACGTGGACCCTCTCAAAAATACCTTCTAATCTCGGTGCAACATCTAACCCCAAGGTCCTCATACCGAATAGCTGAACTACCAGAAGTTTCTGGAGTACGAGGTAACCCTGACCTAAGGGCTTTCATTCAAAAACCCAGAATGATTACTTGTGTCCTGTAATTTGTCGGTAGAGGATCCAGAACCTAAATGGCCCTTTAGTGCCATATTTTCGTTTAAATTATCGAGAGGACCAGAATGTTGCGGGACTTTTGGAATGACTGAATCCTAATATGCACATAGGAAACACCTCTGAAAAATATGGAGACCTTGAAGTCCGAGTCTTTTAGGCTTTACAAATATGTCCAAGACATTTTTGGTATTGAGGACACCTGTATCACAGATTCTTTATTCTTCCTTAGCAAGAGCACGAGTAGTTTCCTGTAAATGAGGACTCCAATTCCCCAGATTCTTGCTTCGAAATCTTGTTTCTTATTGAGCCCTTAACAAGATGCCCAGTAGATTTTTGGCATTTAGGACTCGTTTGAACCAGATTCATTATCCTTTCTTAGGAAGAGGCTGTGTAGTTTCCTGTATATGAAGACGCCCAATACCGAGATCCTGTTTCACATCCCTGTTTCTCATTTAGCCCTTAGAAAGACGCCCTGTGTGTTGGTAGGTTCGAGGACATGTGTATCCCAGATTTCTTTTTCGTCCTTAGCAAGAGGTTCTGAAATTTTCTGTATATTAGGACTCCCGTTCTCCAGATTCGTGCTTCAAATCCCTGATACATTTTTCACACTTAGTAAGACACCCTGTAGGTTTTTGGGAAATGAGGACTCGTGTTACACAGATTCCTTATTCTTCCATACTAAGAGGCCATGTCGTTTCCGAATATAAGGACTCCCATTACTCAAATTCCTGCTTAATTCTCAGTAATACCCGAGATATTTCGTGCTGAGCATAGAATTCCAGTTGTTTGCATATCAATAGAAAGACTCCTATAAGGATTTTGGGACCTGGAATCGGAGAATCCTGATTTCAAGACCCCCAAACATGTGGAATTTTCTAAATTCAATATCCCAATTCCACCAGGCCGTCCACAAAAAAATTCTGTAGTTTGAGGTAACATGAATCAAGAGATTTATACCAATATGGCATTTTATACCTGGGGTACCGGATTTTGGCCATAGATGTTCATAAAACTCGAAAGGATATTTGGGCCACATTCTCGATTACAACTATCAAGAGAATAGAATGTTCCTGAGGTTTGTTAATGACAGATTAAGGGTACCTAAGGAGCTAGTAGCTATGAAAAGTATGGGAACCCTGAATCCCAGATTGCTGGTTAAACCTTATCAAGAAGCCTTTTATCTAGCGAATAAGAACTCCTAGAACCAGATTTCCTTTTCATTCTCAACCAGATGCCCTGATTTTCCCTCGTGATGTGGATCCAAAAACTCTGTATACAAATAGGCAGATGCCCGGAAATTACCTAGGGGCGTGGAATCCATGAATCCTAGGTACCCTTAAAAGTACGTAATAAATATTTGGCAACCTCAAAACACCGGGCCTGTATAGGAATAGAAGGAAAAACAGAAGTTTTAGGATTACAATATACATGCTGAGATGATAGATACATGCAAATATGGCGAAAAGATTATTTGGGTCTTGGTATCTGCCCTTTGTTGTCCCAAGGAAACCAATGGACTTGTAGGTCCACGTTCTGGGATACAACTATCAAAAGACCAGAAGGTTACTGAGAATATTTAATGAAAAATTGTCATATCCAAGAGGATTGTAGCCCTAAACAATGTGTGGAAATAGAATCCCAGATTCCAGATTAGGCCTTATAATATATCCAAGTAGAATACTTGGATTGGCGAACCCCGTAACCCAGATTCATTTTGTTCCCAGAAAGACTCCCGGAAGTTACCTGAGGACGTGGAAGTACAAACTCTTATATTCCAATACTCATAAGCCCAATAGATCTGAAAGATCCTGGATTCCAAGATTGCTGGATCCCTCTTAAGAATACGTCCTAAATATTTGGGAACATCTAATCCCAAGTTAGGAATATCAATCTAAAATTCCAGCAGTAGTTTCTGGATTAGGAGGTAAACCTGAAGTCAGAAATTACACGAAAAATGGCGAGATGAATCATTGGGATGTGGAATCTGGCCTTACAGCCTCCTGCAAAAAAAGCCGATCAGGTGGACAGATTCTCTGTTAAAACTAAGAAGGGGAGCAGCAGATTACTGGGAATTGGTAATGGCAGGTTTGTGGTACCTATACAGGAATTAGTTCTGAAATGTGTGGGGACTGGGACTCCAAATTCCTGATTAGCATTTAGAAACTTCCTGTAGGCTCCTAGGTATGAGAACTACCTTACGCCAGGGAAAAATTAATAATTGCCCAGATGTTTGCTGGCCACATGCAAACTGATTTCCCTTGTTCCACATTGGTAACAGGAGTCAAAGCTTTCTGGTGACATAGTGTCCGAGATTCCTGTTTCATTCTCAGAAGAACTACCAGATGTTTTCCCATTTCCTAGAAGTCCAGACACGTGGCTGCCAATAAGAAAAACTCCAGAATGCTCTTATGGAGTGTTAAACCAAGCCACTGGTGCCCTCCCAAAAATAACTTGTAAACTTGGGGCAACATCTATTCCCAAGGTCCTAATTCCGAATAGCTGAACTACCAGAAGTTTCTGGAGTATGAGGTAACCCTGAACTCATGGCTTACTTTCAAAAAACCCAAAATGATTATTTGTGTCCTGGAATTTGTCGTTAGAGGATCCAGAACCTAAAAGGACTTTTTGTGCCATATTTTCCTTTAAACTATCAAGAGGTCCATAATGTTGCGGGACTTTTAGAATGACTACATACTAATATGCACATAGCAAACTGCTCTGAAAAATATGGGGACGTCGAAGTGTGAGGCTTGTAGGCCTTATAAAGACGCACTGTATATTTTTGGAAATGAGTAGTGTAACCTAGATTCGTTATTGTTTCTTAGCAAGGCCCGTGTATGTACCTGTATAAGAGGACTCCCATTCCCAAGATTCTTGCTTCGAAATCCTGGTTCTTGTTCAGCCCTTAGCAAGACCTCCAGTAGATTTTTGGCCTTTAGGACTCGTTTAAGCCAGATTCTTTATCCTTTCTTAGGAAGAGGGTGTGAAGTTTCCTGTATATAAAGACTCCCAATACCGAGATCCTGTTTTGAAACCCTCATTCTTATTTAGCCCTTAGGAGTTCCCCTGTAGATTTTTGGGATTGAGGACATGTGTAACCCAGATTCCTGGTTCGTCCTTAGCAAGAGGTTGTGAAGATTCCTGTATATGAAGACTCCCGTTTCCCAGATTTGTGCTTCAAATCCCTGGTACTTTTTTCTCGCTTAGTGTGATACCCTGTAGGTTTTTGGATTTTGAGGACTCGTGTTACCCAGATTTCTTATTCTTCCATAGTAAGAGGTCATGTAGTTTCCCGTATATAAGGACTCCCATTACTCAAATTCCTGCTGAATTCTCAGTAATACCCGAGATAATTCGTTATGAGCATAGAATACCAGTTGTTTGGATATCAATAGAAAGACTCCCATAAGGTTTTTGGGGACCTGGAATCTAAGATTACTGGTTAACCTTAACAAGACCTCAATAAAATGTGGAATCTTCTAAATCCAATGTCCCAAATCCACCAGGCTGACCTAAAAAATTTCTGTAGTTTGAGAAAACATGAATCGAGGGATTTTGTACCAACATGCCATGTGATTCCTGGGGTACCTGATTTTGGTCTTAGATGTTCATGAGACACAAAAGGATATTTGGTCCAGATCCTCCATTACAACTATCAAGAGAATAGAATGTTCCTGGGGATTTGTAACGACATATTAATGGTATCTACGGTTCTAGTAGCTCTGAAAAATGTAGGGACAGTGAAGCCCAGAGAGCTGGTTAAGCCTTATCAAGAGTCCCTGTAGATCTGGCTAATGAGAACTCTTAGAACTCAAAACACCAGGCCCATATCAGAATAGAAGGATACACAGAAGTTTTAGGATTAGTAGATTCATCTTAAGTTGAAGATAAATACAAATAAGGCGATAAGATTCTTTGGGTCCTGGAATCTGCCCTTTGTTGTCCCAAGGAACCGAGCAGACTCGTGGTCCACATTCTCGGTAACAACTATCAAAATACCAGAAGTTTGCTGAGAATCTCTTATGACAAAATTGTCATATCCAAGAGGCCTGTAGCCCTAAAGAATGTCTGAAAATAAAATCCCAGATTCCAGATTAGTCCTTATAATATGTCCATGTAGAAAACATGGATTGGCGACCTCCGTAAACCAGATTCATTTTGTTCCCAGAAAGACTCCCGGAAATTACCTGGGGACATGGAAGTACCAACTCTTATATACCAACTCTCATAAGCCCAAAAGTTCAGAAGGGCCCTGGAATTCAATATTGCTGGATTCCCTTTAAGAATACCTCCTAAATATTTGGGAAAACCTAATCCCAAGTTTGGAAAATCACTCTATTAATCCAGCAGTAGTTTATGGATGAGGAGGTAAACCTGAAGTCAGAAATTACACGAAAAAAAGGCAAGTTGATTCCCTGGGTTGTGGAATGTGGAGTTACACCCTCCTGCATAAAAAGTCGAGCAGATGGCCAGATTCTCTGTTATAACTAAGAAGAGGAGGAGCAAATTCCTGGGAATCGGTAATGACAGATTTGTGGTACCAATACAGGAATAAGATCTGAAATGTGTGGGGACTGCGACTCCAAATTCCTGATTAGCATTTAGAAAATTACTGTAGGCTCCTAGGTATGAGAACTACCTTAAGCCAGAGAAAAATTAACAACTGCCCAGAAGTTTGCTGGTCACATGCAAACTGATTTCCCTTGTTCCACATTGGCAACATGAGTCAAAGCTTACTGATGTCATAGTGTCCTAGATTCCTGTTTCGTTCTCAGAAGAACGACCAGATTTTTTCCTGTTCCCTAGAAGTCCAGACACGTGGCTCCCAATAGAAACACTCCAGAAATCTACTATGGACTTGTAAACCAACACTCTGGTGCCTTCCCAAAATACCTTCTAAACTTGTTGCCACATCTAAACCCAAAGATCTAATTCAGAATGTCTGAACTATCAGAAGTTTCTAAAGTACGAGGTAACCCTGAACACAGGGATTACATTCTAAATACCAGAAATGATTACTTGTGTCCTGGAATTTGTAGTTAGAGGATCCAGAATCTAAATGGACTTTTAGTGCCATAATTTCGTTTAAACTATCGAGAGGTCCAGAATATTGCGGAACATTTGGAATGACTGAATCCTAATATGCACATAGGAATCAGCACTGAAAAATATGGGGACGTGGAAGTCCGAGTCTTGTGGGCCTTACCAAGACACCCTGAACATTTTAGGAATTGAGGATTTGTGTAACCCAGATTCGTTATTCTTCCTTAGCAAGAGCCCGTGTAGTTTCCTGTATATGATGACTCCCATTTCCCAGATTCTTGCTTCGAAATTCTTATTCTTGTTGAGCCCTTAGCAAGATGCACAGTAGATTTTTGACATTTAGGACTCCTTTAAAACAGATTCTTTATCCTTTCGTAGTAAGAGGCTGTGTAGTTTCCTGTATATGAAGACTCCCAATACCGAGACCCTGTTTAGAAACCCTGATTCTTATTTAGCCCTTAGATAGATGCCCGGTAGAATTTTAGCATCGAGGTCATGTTTAACCCAGATTCCTTGTTTGTCCTTTGCAGGAGGTTTTGAAGTTTTCTGTATATGAGGACTCCCATTCTCAAGATTCACGCTTCAAATCTCTGATACATTTTGCTCCCTTTGTAAGACACACAGTAGGCTTTTGGGATTTGAAGACTCGTGTTACAAGGATTCCTTATTCTTCCGTCATAAAAGGGCATGTAGTTTCCCGTAAATGAGGACTCCCATTACACAGATTCCTGCTGAATTCTCAGTAATATCCGAGATATTTCGTGATGAGCATAGAATTCCAGTTGTTTGGATATCAATACAAAAACTCCCATAAGGTATCTGGGGACCTGGAATCTAAGATTCCTGGTTTCCCTTAACATGACTTCACTACAATGTGGAGTCTTCTTAATCCAATGTCCCCATTCCACCAGGCTGACCCCAAGAAATTTCTGAATTTTGATGTAACCTGAATCGAGGGATTTTGTACCAATCTGCCATTTGATTCCTACAGTACATGATTATGGTCCTAGATGTTCATATGTCACAAAAAGATACAGGGTCATATCCTTGACTACAACTATCAAGAGAATAGAATGTCCCTGGGGATTTGTAATGACAGACTAAGGGTATTTACGGAGCTAGTAGCTCTGAAAAATGTATCGACACTGAAGCCCAGATTTCTGAATAAACCTTATCAAGAGGCACTGTAGACCTGGCGAATGAGAACTCCTAGAACCAGATTTCCATTTCGTTCTCAACAAGATGCCCTGATTTCTCCTCGTGATGTGGATCCAAAAACTCTGTATACAAATAGGCAGATTCCCAGGAAATACCTAGGGTCGTGGAATCCATGAATCCTGGTTTCACTTAAAAGTATGTAATAAATATTTGGCAACCTCAAAACAACAGTCCGGTATTGGAATAGAAGGTCAAACAGAAATTTTAGGATTACAAGGTACATCTTAAGGTGATAGATACAAATATGGCGAAAAAATTATTTGTGTCCTGGATTCTGCCCTTCGTTGTCCGGAGGAACCCAACGGACTTGTATATCCACATTCTTGGTTACAACTATCAAAAGACCAGAAGGTGGCTGAGAAATTATAATGACAAAATTGTCATATCCAAGAGGCCTGTAGCCCTAATGAATGTGTGAATATAGAATCCCAGAATCCAGATGACCCCTTATAATGTTTCCATGTAGAATTTTTGGATTGGCGATCCCCATAATCCAGATTCATTTTGTTCCCAGAAAGACACCTGGAAGTTACCTGGGAACATGGAAGTAAAAACTCTTATATACCAATACTCATAAACCCAAAGATCAGAAGGGCCGTGAAATCCAAGATTGCTGGAACCCCTTTAAGAATACATCTTAAATGTTTGGGAACACCTAACCCCAAGTTAGGAATATCAATCTAAAATTGCAGCAGAACTTTCTGGATTAGGAGGTAAACCTGAAGTCAGAAATTACAGGAAAAATGGCGAGATAATTCCTTGGATTGTGGATATGGCCTTACAGCCTCCTGAAAAAAAGCCAAGCAAATGGCCAGATTCTCTGCTATAACTAAGAAGAGGAGCGACAGGTTCCTGGGATTCGGTAATGACAGATTTGTGGTACCTATACAGGAATTAGTTCTGAAATGTTTGGGAACTGCGACTCTAAATTCCTTCTTGGCATTTAGAAAATTCCTGTAGGCTCCTCGGTATGAGAATTCCCTTAAGCCAGGGAAAAATTAGCAACTGCCCAGAAGTTTGCTGGTCATTGTTCCACAGTGGTAACATGAGTCAAAGCTTTCTGGTGACATGGTGTCCAAAATTCCTGTTTCCTTCTCAGAAGAATGACCAGATGTTTACACGCTCCATAGAAGTCAAGACACGTGGCTCCAGATAGAAAGACTCCAGCATGTTCCTATGGACTTTTAAACCTAGATCCTAATGCCCTTCCAAAAATACCTTCTAAACATGGATCCACATCTAAACTCAAGAACCTAATTCGGAATAACTGAACTACCAGAATTTTCTGGAGGACGAGGTAACCCAGAACTCAGGGCTTACATTCAAAACATCAGAAATGATTACTTGTGTCCTGGAATTTGTTGTTAGATTATTCAGAATCTAAATGGAGTTTTAATGCCATATTTTCATTTAAAGTATCGAGAGGTCCAGAATGTTGCCGAAATTTTGGAATGAGTGAATTCTAATATGCACATAGGAAATAATATAGGGACTTGGAAGTCCGAGTTTGTGGGCATACCAAGATGCCCTGGACTTTTTTGGAATTGAGGACATGTGTAACCCAGATTCGTTTTCTTCCTTAGCAAGAGTCCTTGTAGTTTCCTTTATTTGAGGACTCCTATTCCCCAGATTCTTGCTTCGAAATCCTTATTCTTTTTGAGCTCTTAGCAAAACGCCCAGTAGATTTTTGGCATTTAGGACTCATTTAAACCAGATTCTTTATCCTTTCTTAGGAAGAGGCTGTGTAGTTTCCTGTATATGAGGACTCCCAATACCATGATGCTGTTTCGAAACCCTGGTACTTATTTAGCCCTTAAAGACGCCTTGTAGGTTTTTAGGATCGAGGACAGGTTTAACACAAATTCCTTGTCCGTTCTTAGCAAGAGGTTGTGAAGTTTCCTGTATATGAGGACTCCCATTCCCCAGATTCGTGCTTCAAATCCCTGATACATTTTTCTCCCTTAGTAAGACACCCTTTAGGTTTTTGGGATTTGAAGACTAGTGTTACACGGATTCCTTATTCTTCCTTATTCTTCCGTCGTAAAAGGGCATGCAGTTTCCCGTAAATGAGGACTCCCATTACTCAAATTCTGGCTAAATTCTCAGTAATACCTGAGATATTTCATGATGAGCATAGAATTCCAGTTGTTTGGATATCAATAGAAAGACTCCCATAGGGTATCTGGAGACATGGAATCTAAGATTCATGGTTTCCCTTAACATGACCTCTCTAAAATATGGAATCTTCTAAATCTAATGGCCCCATTCCACCGTGCCGAGTACAAGAAATCTGTAGTTTGAGGTAACCTGAATCGAGGGATTTTGTACCAATATGCCATTTGATTCCTGGGGTACATGATTATGGTCCTAGATTTTCATAAGTCACAAAATGATATTTGGGCCAGATCCAGGATTACAATTATCAAGAGATAGAAAGTTTCTGGGGATTTGTAACGACAGATTAAGGGTATCTACGGAGCTACTAGCTCTAAAATTGGAGGGACACTGAAGTTCAGAATGCTGGTTAACACTTACCAAGAGGCCCTGTAGGTCTGGCAAATGAAAACCCCTAGAACCAGATTTCGTTTTCGTTCTCAACAAGATGCCCTGAATTTCCCTCATGATGTGGATCCAAAAACTCTGTATACAAATAGGCAGATACCCAGAAATTACATAGAGTTGGGATCCATGAATCCTGGTTACACTTAAAAGTACATAATAAATATTTGACAACCTCAAAACACTGGGCCCGTAACGGAATAGAAGAACAAACAGAAGTTTTAGGATTACAAGATACATCTTAAGGCGATAGATAAATACAAATATGGCAATAAGATTCTTTGCGTCCTGTAATCTGCCCTTTGTTGTCCCAAGGAACCAAATGGATTTTGGTCCACATTCTCGGTTACAACTATCAAAAGACTAGAAGGTGGCTGAAAAATTATAATGACAAGATTTTCATATCCAAGAGGCCTGTAGCCCTAAAGAATGTGTGGGAATACAATTCCAGAATCCAGATAAACCCTTTTTATGTGTCCTTATAGAATTCTTGGTTTGGCGACCCCTGTAACCCAGATTCATTTTGTTCCCAGAAACACTCCCGGAAGTTTCCTGGGAACGTGGAAGTAAAAACTCTTATATATCAATACTCATAAACCCAAAATATCAGAAGGGACCTGGAACACAGGACTGCTGGAATCCCTTTAGGAATATGTCCTAAACATTTGAAACACCTAATCCCAAGTTAGGAGTATCAATCTAAAATTCCAGCAGCACTTTCTGGAGTAGGAGGTAAACCTGAGGTTACATTACAGGAAAAATGGTGGGATGATTCCTTGGGTTGTGAAATCTGGCCTTACAGGCTCTTGCTAAAAAAGCCGAGCAGATGGCCAGATTTTATGTTACAAATACGAAGAGGAGCACCAGGATCCTGGGAATTGGTAATGACAGATTTTGGTACCTCTAAAAGAATTAGTTCTGAAAGGTGTGGGGACTGTGACTCCAAATTCCTGATTAGCATTTAGAAAATTCCTGTAGGCTCCTAGGTATGAGAACTACCTTAAGCCAGGGAACAATTATCAACTTCTCAGAGGTTTACTTGTCACATGCAAACTGATTTCCCTTGGTCCACATTGGTAACATGAGTCAAAGCTTTCTGGTGACATAGTGTCCGAGGTTCTTGATTCGTTCTCAGAAGAACCACCAGATGATTCCCCATGCCCTAGAAGTCCAGACACGTGGCTCCCAATAGAAAGACTCCAGAATGCTCCTGTGGACTTGTAAACCAAGACCCTGGTGCCCTCCTATAAATACCTTCTAAACATGGTGCTACATCTACACCCAATTACCTAATTCAGAAGAGCTGAACTAACAAACGTTTCTGGAGTACGAGGTAAGCCTGAACTCAGGGCTTACATTCAAAACATCCAAAATGATTACTTGTGTCCTGGATTTGTCGTTAGATGATCCATAATCTAAATTGAATTTTAAAGCTATATTTTCATTTAACTATCGATAGGCCCAGAATGTTGCAGGAACTTTTGAAATGATTGAATCCTAATATGCACATAGGAAACAGCACTGAAAAATATTGGGACATGGAAGTCAGAGTTTGTCAGCCTGACCAAGATGCCCTGGACATTTTTGGTTTTTTAGGAAACGTGTAACCCAGATTCGTTATTCTTCCTTAGCAGGATCCTGTGTTGTTTCCTGTATATGAGGACTTCTATACCCAAGATTCTTACTTCAAAATCCTTATTCTTGTTGAGCCCTTAGCAAGATGCCCAGTCGATTTTTGGCATTTAGGGCTCGTTTAAACCAGATTTTTTATTGCTTCTTAGGAAGAGGCTGTGTAGTTTCCTGTATATGAAGACTCCCAATACCGAGATCCTGTTTCAAAACCCTGATACTTATATAGCCCCTCAAGACGCCTTGGAGGTTTTTAGGATCGAGGACATGTTTAACCCAGATCCCTTGTCCGTTCTTAGCAAGAGGTTGTGAAGTTTCCTGTATATGAGGACTCCCGTACATCAGATACGCGCTCCAAATCCCTGATACATTTTTCTGCCTTAGTAAGACACCCTGTAGGTTTTTAGGATTTGAGAAACCATGTTACCCAGATTCCTTATTCTTCCATAGTAAGAGGCCACGAAGTTTCCTGTATCGGAGGACTCCCATTACTCAAATTCCTGCTGAATTCTCAGTAATACCTGAGATATTTTGTGTTGATCATAGAAGTCCAGTTGTTTGAATATCAATAGAAAGACTCCCATAAGGTATTGGGGACCTGGAATCTAAGATTCGTGGTTTCCCTTAACATGACCTCACTACAATGTGGAGTCGTCTAAATCTAATGGCCCAATTCCACCATGCCAAGTACAAGAAATTTTTGTAGTTTAAGGTAACCTGAATCGAGGGATTTAGTACCAATATGCCATTTGATTCCTGGGCTACCTGATTATGGTCCTAGATGTTCATAAGACACAAAAGGATATTCGGGCCAGATCCTCGATTACAACCATCAAGTGATAGAAAGTTTCTAGGGATTTCTAACGACAGATTAAGTGTATCTACGGAGCTAGTAGCTCTGAAAAATGTAGGGACCTTGAAGCATAGATTGCTGGTTAAAACTTATAAAGAGGCCCTGTAGATCTGGCGAATGAGAATTCCTAGAACCAGATTTCCTTTTCGTTCTCAACAAGATGCCCTGCTTTTCCCTCATGATGTGGATCCAAAAACTCTGTATACAAATAGGCAGATGGCCAGAAATTACCTGGAGTCGAGGGATCCATGAATCCTGGTTACACTTAAAAGCACGTAATAAATATTTGGCAACCTCAAAACACCGGGCCCATATCGGAATAGAAGGACAAACAAAAGTAATAGAACTATAAGATACATCCTAAGGTGATAGATACATACAAATATGGAAATAAGATTCTTTGGGTCCTAGAATCTGCCCTTTGTTGTCCTGAGGAACCAAACGGAATTTTAGGTCCACATTCTCGGTTACAACTATGAAAAGACCAGAAGGTGATGGAGAATATATAATGACAAAATTGTCATATACAAGAGGCCTGTAAACCTAAAGAATGTGTGGAAATAGAATCGCAGAATCCAGATGAGACCTTATAATGTGTCCATGTAGAATTCTTGGATTGGTGACCCACATAACCCAGATTCAGTTTGTTCCCAGAAAGACTCGCGGAAGTTACCTGGGAACATGGAAGTAAAAACTCTTATATACCAATACTCATAAGCCCAAACAATCAGAAGGGCCCTGGAATCCAAAATTGCTGGAATCCCTTTAAGCATACATCCTAAGTACTTGAAAAAACCTAATTCCAAGTTAGGAATATCAATCTAAACTTCCAGCAGTACTTTCTGGATTAGGAGGTAAACCTGAAATCAGAAATTACAGGAAAAATGGCGAGATGATTACTTGGGTTGTGGAATCTGGCCTTACAGCCTCCGGCAAAGAAAGCCGAGCAAATGGCCAGACTCTCTGTTAAAACTATGAAGAGGAGTAGCAGGATCCTGGGAATCGGTAATGACAGATTTGTGGTACCTATACAGTTATTAGTTCTGAAATGTGTGGGGACTGCAACTCCAAATTCCTGATTAGCATTTAGAAAATTCCTGTAGGCTCCTGTGTATGAGAACAAACTTAAGCCAGAGAAAAATTAACAACTGCCCAGATGTTTGCTTGTCACATGCAAACTGATTTCCCTTGTTCCACATTGATAACATGAGTCAAAACTTTCTGGTGACATAGTGTCTGAGATTCCTGTTTCGTTCTCAGAAGAACAACCAGATGTTTCCACGAGCACTAGAATTCCTGACACGTGGCTCCCAATAGAAAGACTCCAGAATGCTCCTATGGACTTGTAAACCAAGAACTGGTGCCCACCCAAAAATACCTTCTAAACATGGTGCCACATATAAACCCAACAACCTAATTCCGAATAACTGAACTACTAGAATTTTCTGGAGTAAGAGGTAAGTTTGAAATCGGGACTTACATTCAAAACACCCGAAATGAGTACTTGTTCCTGGAATTTGTCGTTAGATGATCCAGAATCTAAATGAACTTTTAGTGCCATATTTTCGTTTAAATATAGAGAGGTCCAGAATGATGCAGAACTTTTATGACTGAATCCAGTTATGCACATAGGAAGCAGCTCTGAAAAATATGGGGACTTGGAAGTCCGAGTTTCTGGGCATGACCAAGACGCCCTGGACATTTCTGGAATTGAGGACTCGTGTAACCCAGATTCGTTATTCTTCCTTAGCAAGAGCCTGTGTAATTTCCTGTATATGAGGACTCCCATTCCCCAGATACTTGCTTCGAAATCCTTATTCTTGTTGAGCCCTTAGCAAGACTTCCTGTAGATTTTGGCATTTAGGAATCCTTTAAATCAGATTCTTTATCCTTTCTTAGGAAGAGGCTGTGTAGTTTCCTGAATATGAAGACTCCCAATACCAAGATCCTATTTCAAAACCCTGATTCTTATTTAGTCCTTAGAAGGACGCTTTGTAGAATTTTAGCATCGAGGTCAGGTGTAACCCAGATTCTTTGTTCGTCCTTAGAAGTAGATTTTGAAGTTTCCTGTATATGAGGATTCCCATTCCCCAGATTCACGCTGAAAATCCCTGATACATTTTTCACCCTTAATAAAACACCCTGTAGGTTTTTGGGATTTGAGGACTCATGTTACCCAGATTCCTTATTCTTCCGTAGTAAGAGGCCATGAAGTTTCCTGTATCAGAGGACTCCCATTACTCAAATTCCTCTCTGAATTCTCAGTAATACCCGAGATATTTCATGATGATCATAGAAATCCAGTTGTTTGGATATCAACAGAAAGACTCCCATAAGGTATCTGGGGACCTGGAATCTAAGATTCCTGGTCTCCCTTAACATGACCTCACTACAATGTAGAGTCTTCTAAATCTAATGGCCCCATTCCACCATGCCGACTACAAGAAATATCTGTAGTTTGAGGAAACCTGAATCGAGGGATTTAGTACCAATATGCCATTTGATTCCTGGGGTACATGATTATGGTCCTAGATGTTCATAAGTCACAAAAGGATATTTGGGCCAGATCCTCGATTACAGCTACCAAGAGATAGAAAGTTTCCGGGGATTTCTAATGACAGATTAAGTGTATCTACGGAGCTAGTAGCTCTGTAAAATGTAGGTACCTTGAAGCCTAGATTGCTGGTTAAAACTTATAAAGAGGTCCTGTAGATCTAGCTAATGAGAACTCCTAGAACCAGATTTCCTTTTCGTTCACAACAAGATGCCCTGGTTTTCCCTCATGATGTGGATCCCAAAACTCTGTATACAAATAGGCAGATGCCCAGAAAATACCTGGAGTCGAGGGATCCATGTATCCTGGTTACACTTAAAGCACGTAATAAATATTTGGCAACCTCAAAACACCGGACCCATATCGGAATAGAAGGACAAAAAGAAGTTACAGAGTTACAAGATACATCTTAAGGTGATAGATACATACAAATATGGCGATTAGATTCTTTGGGTTCTGGAATCTGCCCTTTATTGTCTTGAGGAACCAAACGGAATATAGGTCCACATTCTCGGTTACAACTATGAAAAGACCAGAATGTGGCTGAGAATATATAATGACAAAATTGTCATATACAAGAGGCCTGTAACCCGAAAGAATGTGTGGAAATAGAATTGCAGAATCCAGATGAGACCTTATAATGTGTCCATGTAGAATTCTTGGATTGGCCAAACACGTAACCTAGAATCATTTTGTTCCCAGAAAGACTCCCGGAAGTTACCTGGGAACGTGGAAGTAAAAAATCTTATATACCAATACTCATAAGCCCAAAAGATCAGAAGTGTCCTGGAATCCAAAATTGCTGGAATCCCTTTAAGAATACGTCCTAAGTATTTGGAAACACCTAATCCCAAGTTAGGAATATCAACCTACAATTCCAGCAGTACTTTCTGGATTAGGAGGTAAACCTGAAGTCAGAAATTACAGGAAAAATGGTGAGATGATTCCTTGGGTTTGGGATTTGGCCTTACAGCCTCCTGCAATAAAAGCCGAGCAAATGGCCAGATTCTCTGGATCCTGGGAATCGGTAATGACAGATTTGTGGTACCTATACAGGAATTAGTTCTGAAATGTGTGGGGACTGGGACTCCAAATTCCTGATTAGCATTTAGAAAATTCCTGTAGGCTCCTGTGGATGAGAACAAACTTAAGCCAGCGACAAATTAGCAAGTGCCTAGATGTTAGTTTGTCACATGCAAACTGATTTCCCTTGTTCCACAATGGTAACATGAGTCAAAGCTTTCTGGTGACATAGTGTTTGAGATTCCTGTTTCATTCTCAGAAGAATGACCAGATGTTTCCACGAGCCCTAGAAGTCCTGACACGTGGCTCCCAATAGAAAGACTCCAGAATGCTCCTATGGACTTGTAAACCAAGAACCTGGTGCCCTCCCCAAAATACCTTCTAAATATGGTGCCACATCTAAACCCAACAACCTAATTCCGAATAGCTGAACTACTAGAATTTTCTGGAGTACAAGGTAAGCCTGAACTCAGGACTTACATTCAAAACACCCGAAATGATTGCTTGTGTCCTGGAATTTGTCGTTAGATGATCCAGAATCTAAATGGACTTTTAGTGTCATATTTTCGTTTAAATATACAGAGGTCCAGAAAGTTGCGGAACTTTTGGAATGACTGAATCCTATTATGCACATAGGAAACACCTCTGAAAAATATGGGGATGTGGAAGTCTGAGTTTCTGGGCCTGAGCAAGACACCCTGGACATTTCTGGAATTGAGGACTCGTGTAACCCAGATTCGTTATTCTTCCTTAGCAAGAGCCTGTGTAGGCTCCTGTATATGAGACTCCCATTCCCTAGATTCGCGCTTCAAATCCCTCATACATTTTTCTCCCTTAGTAAGACACCCTGTAGGTTTTTGGGTTTTGAGGACTCGTGTTACCCAGAGTCCTTATTCTTCCATAGTAAGAGGCCATGTAGTTTCCCGTGTATGTGAACTCCCATTACTCGAATTCCTGCTGAATTCTCAGTAATACCCGAGATATTTTGTGATGAGCATAGAATTGCAGTTGTTTGGATATCAATAGAAAGACTCCCATAAGTTATCTGGGTACCTGGAATTTAAGATTCCTGGTTTCCCTTAACATGGCCTCTCTAAAATGTGGAATCTTCTAAATCTAATGGCCCCATTTCACCTTGCTGACTACAAGAAATTTTTGTAGTTGTAGGTAACCTGAATCGAGGGATTTTGTACCAATATGCCATTTGATACCTGGGGTACATGATTATGGTCCTAGATGCTTATAAGTCACAAAAGGATATTTGGACCAGATTCTGGATAGCAATTATCAAGAGATAGAACGTTTCTGGGGATTTGTAACGACAGATTAAGGGTATCTACGGAGCTAGTAGCTCTAAAATTGTAGGGACACAAGTCCAGAATGCTGGTTAAACCTTATCAAGAGGCCCTGTAGGTCTTGCGAATGAAAACTCCTAGAACCAGGTTTCCTTTTCATTCTCAACAAGATGCCCTGATTTTCCCTCATGATGTCAATCCAAAAACTGTGTATACAAATAGGCAGATGCACAGAAATTACACAGAGAAGTGGGATCCATAAATCCTGTTTACACTTAAAAGTACGTAATAAATATTTGGCAACCTCAAAACACCGGGCCCGTATCAGAATAGAAGAACAAACAGAAGTTTTAGGATTACAAGATACATCTTAAGGCGATAGATAAATACAAACATGGCGATAAGATTCTTTAAGTCCTGGAATCTGCCCTTTGTTGTCCTGAGTAACCAAATGGACTTTAGGTCCACATTCTCGGTTACAATTACCAAAACACCAGAAGGTGGCTGAGAAATTATAATGACAAAATTGTCATATCCAAGAGGCTTGTATCCCCAAAGAATGTGTGGAAATAGAATCCTAGAATCCAGATAAGCCCTTTTTATGTGTCCTTATAGAATTCTTGGATTGGCGACCCCCATAACCCAGATTCATTTTGTTCCCAGAAAGACTCTCGGAAGTTACCTGGTAACGTGGAAGTAAAAACTCTTATATACCAATACTCATAAGCCCAAAAGATCAGAAGGGACCTGGAATCCAAGATTGCTGGAACCCCAATAAGAATACGTCCGAGATATTTGGGAACACCTAGTCCCAAGTTAGGAATATCAATCTAAAATTCCAGCAGTACTTTCTGGATTAGGAGGTAAACCTTAAGTCAGAAATTATAGGAAAAATGGTGGGATGATTCCTTGGTTGTGGAATCTGGCCTTACAGCCTCTTGCTAAAAAAGCTGAGCAGATGGCCAGATTTTATGTTACAAATAAGAAGAGGAGCAGCAGGATCTTGGGAATCGGTAATGACAGATTTGGGTACCTATACAGGAATTAGTTCTGAAATGTGTGGGCACTGGGACTCCAAATTCCTGATTAGCATTTAGAAAATTCCTGTAGGCTCCTAGGTATGAGAACTATCTAAAGTCAGGGGAAAATTAACAACTTCCCAGAGGTTTGCTGGTCACATGCAAACTGATTTCCCTTTTTCCACATTGGTAACATGAGTCAAAGCTTTCTGGTGACATAGTGTCCGATATTCCTGTTTCGTTCTCAGAAGACCACCAGATGATTCCCCATGCCCTAGAATCCAGACACCTGCCTCCCAATAGAAAGACTCCAGAATGCTCCTATGAACTTGTAAACCAAGACCCTGGTGCCCTCCCATAATTACCTTCTAAACATGGTGCTACATCTAAACCCAATTACCTAATTCCAAATAGCTGAACTAACAAGAGTTTCTGGAGTACGATGTAAGCCTGAACTCAGAGCTTACATTCAAAACACCCGAAATGATTACTTCTGTCCTGGAATTTGTCGTTAGATGATACAGAATCTAAATTGAATTTTAATGCTATATTATCGTTTAAACTATCGACAGGTCCAGAATGTTGCAGGATCTTTTGGAATGACTGAATCCTAATATGCACATAGGAAACAGCTCTGAAAAATATTGGGACGTGGAAGTCCGAGTTTGTGGGACTGACCAAGACGCCACAGACATTTTTGGCTTTGAGAACACGTGTAACCCGATTCGTTATTCTTCCTTGGCAAGAGCCTGTGTTGTTTACTGTATATGAGGACTCCTATACCCCAGATTCTTCCTTCAAAATCCTTATTCTTGTTGAGTCCTTAGCAAGACGCCCAGTAAATTTTTGGCATTTACGACTCATTTAAACCAGATTTTTTATCCATTCTTAGGAAGAGGCTGTGTAGTTTCCTGTATATGAAGACTCCCAATACCGAGATCCTGTTTTGAAACATTGATACTTATGTAGTCCCTCAACAAGGCTTGTAGGTTTTTACGATAAAGGATGTGTTTAACCCAGATTCCTTGTCCGTTCTTAGCAAGAGGTTGTGAAGTTTCCTGAATATGAGGACTCCCATACTCCAGATATGCGCTTCAAATCCCTGATACATTTTTCTGCGTTAGTAAGACACCCTGTAGGTTTGTGGGATTTGAGTATTCATGTTACCCAGATTCCTTTTTCTTCCATAGTAAGAGGTCATTTAGCTTTCATATATGAGGACTCCCATTACTCAAATTCACACTGAATTCTCAGTAATACCCGAGAAATTTCATCATGAGCATAGAATTCCAGTTGTTTGGATATCAAAAGAAAGACTCCCATAAGGTATCTGGGGACCTGGAATCTAAGATTCCTGCTTTCCCTTCACATGACTTCACTACAATGTGGAGTCTTCTAAATCTAATGGCCCCATTCCACCAGGCCTACTACAAGAAATTTCTGTAGTTTTAGGTAACCTTAATCGAGGGATTTTGTACCAATATGCCAATTGATTCCTGGGGTACCTGATTATGGTCCAAGATGTTCATAAGGTCACAAAAGGATTTTTGGGCCAGATCCTAGATTACAACTATCAAGAGATAGAAAGCTTCTGGGGATTTCTAATGACAGATTAAGGGTATCTCGGAGTTACTAGCTCTGAAAATGTGGGGACCTTGAAGCATAGATTGCTGGTTAAAACTTATAAAGAGACCCTGTAGATCTGGCGAATGAGAACTCCTAGAACCAGATTTACTTTTCGTTCTCAACAAGATTCCCTGATTTTCCCTCGTGATGTGGATCCAAAAACTCTGTATATAAATAGGCAGATGCCCAGAAATTACCTGGAGTTGAGGGATCCATGAATCCTGGTTACACTTAAAAGTACGTATAAATATTTGACAACCTCAAAACACCGGGCCCATATCGGAATAGAAGGACAAACAGATGTTATAGAATACAAGATACATCTTAAGGCGATAGATACGTACAAATATGCTGATAAGATTCTTTGGGTCCTGGAATCTGTCCTTTGTTTTCTTGAGGAACCAAACGGAATTTTAGGTCCACATTCTCGGTTACAACTATGGAAAGACCAGCAGGTGGCTGAGAATCTATAATGACAAAATTGACATATCCATGAGGCCTATAGCCCTAAAGAATGTGTGGAAACAGAATCGCAGAATCCAGATCAGACCTTATAATGTGTCCATGTAGAATTCTTGGATTGGTGACCCACGTAACCCAGATTCATTTTGTTCCCAGAAAGACACCCGGAAGTTACCTGGGAATGTGAAAGTAAAAATTCTTATATACCAATGGTCATAAGCCCTAACATTCAGAAGGGCCCTGGAATCCAAAATTGCAGGAACCCCTTTAAGAATACGTCCTAAGTTTTTGGAAACACCTAATCCTATATTAGGAATATCCATCTAAAATTCCAGCAGTACTTTCTGGATTAGGAGGTAAACCTGAAGTTAGAAATTACAGGAAAAATGGCGAGATGATTCCTTGGGTAGTGAAATCTGTCCTTAGAGACTCCTGCAAAAAAAGCCGAGCAAATGGCCAGATTCTCTGTTACAACTAAGAAGAGGAGCAGCATGATCCTGGGAATCGGTAATGACAGATTTGTGGTACCTATACAGGAATTAGTTCTGAAATGTGTGGAAACTGGGACTCCAAATTCCTGATTAGCATTTAGAAAATTCCTTTAGGCTCCTGGGTATGAGAACTACCTTAAGCCAGAGAAAAATTAATAACTGCCCAGAAGTTTTCTGTTCACATGCAAACTGATTTCCCTTGTTCCACATTGGTAACATGAGTCAAAACTTTCTGGTGACATAGTGTCTGAGATTCCTGTTTCATTCTCAGGAGAACGACCAGATGTTTCCCCGAGCCCTAGAAGTCCTGACACGTGGCTCCCAATAGAAAGACTTCAGAATGCTCCTATGGACTTGTTAACCAAGAAACTGGTGCCGTCTCAAAAATACCTTTAAACATGGTGCCACATCTAAACCCAACAACCTAATTCCGAATAGCTGAACTACTAGAATTTTCTGGAGTACAAGGTAAGCCTGAACTCATGACTTACATTCAAAACACCCGAAATGATTACTTGTGTCCTGGAATTTGTCGTTAGATGATCCAGAATCTAAATGGACTTTTAGTGCCATATTTTCGTTTAAATATAGAGAGGTCTAGAATATTGTGGAACTTTTGGAATGAGTGAATCCTAATATGCATATAGGAAACAGCTCTGAAAAATATGGGGACGTGGAAGTCCGATTTTCTGGGCCTGACCAAGACGCCCTGGACATTTCTGGAATTGAGGACTCGTGTCACCCGGATTCATTATTCTTCCTTAGCAAGAGCCTGTATAGTTTTCTGTATATGAGGACTCCCATTCCCCAGATACTTGCTTCGAAATCCTTATTCTTGTTGAGGCCTTAGCAAGACGCCCAGTACATTTTTGGCATTTAGGACTTCTTTAAATCAGATTCTTTATCCTTTCTTAGGGAGAGGCTGTATAGTTTACTGTATATGAGACTCCCAATACCAAGATCCTGTTTCAAAACCCTGATTCTTATTTAGCCCTTAGAAAGATGCTTTGTAGAATTTGAGCATCAAGGTCATGTGTAATCCAGATTCTTTGTTTGTCTTTAGCAGGAGGTTTTGAAGTTTTCTGTATATGAGGACTCCCATTCCCCAGATTCACGCTTAAAATCCCTGATACATATTTCTCCCTTTATAAGACAGCCTGTAGTTTTTTTGGGATTTGAGGACTCGTGTTACCCAAATTCCTTATTCTTCCGTCTAAGAGGCCATGTAGTTTCCCATAAATAAGGACTCCCATTACTCAGATTCCTGCTGAATTCTCAGTAATACCCGCGATATATCGTGATGAGCAGAGAATTTTAGTTGTTTGGATATCAATAGAAAGACTCCCATAAAAGTTTTGGGGACCTTGAACCTAAGATTCCTGGTTCCCATTAACACGGCCTCCCTAAAATGTTGAATTTCTAAATCCAATGTTCCAATTCCACTGGACCAATCATAAGAAATTTCTGAAATTTGTGGTAACTGGAATCGAGGGATTTTGTACCAGTATGCCATTTGATTCCTGGGGTACATGATTATGGTCCTAGATGTTAATAAGTCACAAATGGATATTTGAGCCAGATCCTCAATTACAACTATCAAAAGAATAGAATCATCCTGGGGATTTGTAATGACACATTAAGGGTATCTATGGAGCTAGTAGCTCTGAAAAATGTAGGGACACAGAAGCCCAGATTTCTGTTTAAACCTTATCAAGAGGCCCTGTAGATCTGGTGAATTAGAATTCCTAAAACCATATTTCCTTTTCGTTCTCAACAAGATGCCTTGATTTCCCCTCGTGATGTGGATCCAAAAACTCTGTATACAAATATGCAGATGCCCAGAAATTTCCTAGTGTCGTGGAATCCATGAATCCTGGTTACCCTTAAAATTACGTAATAAATATTTGACAACCTCAAAACACCACGCCCGTATCGGAATAGAAGGACAAACAGAAGTTAGCAGATTACAAGATACATATTAAGGCAATAGATACATACAAATATGGCGATAAGTTTCTTTGTGTCCTGGAATGTGCCCTTTGTTGTCCCAAGGAACCCAACAGGCTTGTAGTTCCACATTCTCAGGTACAACTCTCAAAATACCAGAATGTGGCTGAAAAATTATAATGACAAAATTGTCATTTCCAAGAGAGATGCAGTCCTAAAAATTTGTGGAAGTAGAATCCCAGAATCCAGATGAGCCCTTATAATGTTTCCATGTAGAATTCTTGGATTGGCAACCCACATATCCCAGATTCTTTTTGCTCCCAGAAAGACTCCCGGAAGTTAACTGGGGAGGTGGAAGTAAAAACGCTTATATACCAATACTTATTAGCCCAAAAGATCAGAAGAGCCCTGGAATCCACGATTGCTGGAACCCCTTCAAGAATACATCTTAAATATTTGGGAACACCTAATCCCAAGTTAGGAATATCTATCTAAAATTTCCAGCAGTCCTTTCTGGATTAGGAGGTAAACCTGAAGTCAGAAATTACCCGAAAAATAGCGAGAAGACTGCTTGGGTTGTGGAATCTTGTCTTACAGTCACCTGCAAAAAAGCCGAGCTGATGGTGAGATTCTCTGTTACAACTAATAAGAGGAGCAACAGGTCCCTGGGAATTGGTAGTGACAGATTTGTGGTACCTATACAGGAATTAGTTCTGAAATGTTGGGGATTGGGACTCCAAATTCCTGATAAGCATTTAGAAAATTACTGTAGGCTCCTAGGTATGAGAACTACCTTAAGACAGAAAAAAATTAACAACTGACCAGAAATTTGCTGGTCACATGACAACTGATTTCCCTTGTTCCACATTGTTAACATGAGTCAAAGCTTTCTGGTGACATAGTGTCTGAGATTCCTGTTTGGTTCTCAGAAGAACGACAAGATGTTTCCCCGTTCCCTAGAAGTCCAGACACGTTGCTCCGAATAGAAACACTCCAGAATGCTCCTATGAACTTGTAAACCAAGACCCTGGTGCCCTCCCAAAAATACCTTTTAAACTTGGTGCAATATCTAAACCCAAGTTCCCAATTCCGAATAGCTGAACTACCAGAAGTTTCTGGTGTTTGAGGTCACCCTGAACTCAGGGCTTACATTCAAGGAACCCAAAATGATTACTTGTGTCCTGGAATTTGTCGTTAGAGGATCCGGAATCTAAATGGACTTTAGTGCCATATTATCATTTAAACTATCGATAGGTCCAGAATGTTATGGGATTTTTGGAATGACTGAATCCTAATATGCACATAGAAAACAGCTCTAAAAAATTTGCGAACGTCGAAGTCTGAGTCATTTGGGCTTTACCAAGTTGCCCTGGACATTTTTCGAATTGAGGACTCGTGTAACCCAGATTTGTTTTTCCTTCCTTAGCAAGAGCCCATGTAGTTTCCTGTATGTGAGGACTCCCATTCCCCAGATTCTTGCTTCAAAATCCTGATTCTTTTTGAGCCCTTAGCAAGATGCCCAGTAGATTTTTGGCATTTAGGACTCATTGTATGCCAGATTCATTATACTTTCTTAGGAAGAGACTGTGTAGTTTTCTTTATATGAAGACTCCGAATACCAAGATCCTGTTTCGAAACCTTGATCCTTATTTAGCCCTTAGAAAGACGCCATATAGGTTTTTAGGATCGAGCACATGTGTATCCCAGATTCCTTGTCCGTCCTTAGCCAGAGGTTGTGAAGTTTTCTGTAAATGAAGAATCCCATTCACCAGATTTGTGTTTCAAATCCCTGATATGTTTTTCTCCCTTAGTAACACACCCTGTAAGTGTTTGGGATTTGAAAACTAGTATTACCCGGATTCCTTATTCTTCCGTAGTTAGAGGCCATGTAGTTTCCCTTATATGAGGACCCCCATCACTCAAATTACTGATGAATTCTCAGTAATTCCCGAGATATTTCATGATTAGCATAAAATTCCAGTTGTTTGGATATCAATAGAAAGACTCCCATATGGTTTTGGAGACCTGGAATCTAAGATTCCTGGTTGCCCTTAAGAAGACATCCGTAAAATGTGGAATCTTCTAAATCCAATGTTTCAATATCAACAGGCCGACCACAAGAAATTTGCATAGTTTTAGGTAAGTTGAATCGAGGGGTTTTGTAGCAATATGCCATTTGATTCCTGAGGTACCTGATTGTGGTCCTAGATGTTCATAAGACACAAAATCATATTTGGGATAGATTCGCGTTTACAACTATCAAGAGAATAGAATGTTCCTGGGTATCTGTAACAAAAGATTAAGGGGGTCTACGGAACTAGTACCTCTGAAAAATGTAGGGACGCTGAAGCCCAGATGGCTGATTAAACCTTTTGAAGAAGCCCTGTAGATCTGGTGAATGGGAACTGCTAGAATCAGATTTCCTTTTCGTTCTCAACAAGATGCCCTGAATTTTCCCTGTGATGTGGATCCAAAAACCCTGTATACAAATAGACAGATACCAAGATATTACCTAGGGTCGTGGAATCCAAGAATCCTGGTTACCCTTAAAAGAACGTAATAAATATTTGGAAACGTCAAAACACAGCACCCGTAGGAATAGAAGGACAAACAGAAGTTTTAGGATTGCAAGATACATCTTAAGGTGATAGATACATGCAAATATGGCGATGAGATTCTTTGGGTCCTGGAATCTGCCCTTTGCTGTAACGAGGAACCTAATGTACTTGGATGTCCACATTAATGGTTACAACTGTCAAAAGACCAGAAGGTTGCTGGGAATATATCATGACAAAATTGTCATATCCAAGAGGCCTGTAACCCTAAGGAATGTGTGGAAATCGAATCGAAGATTCCAGATTAGATCTTATAATATGTCCATGTAGAATTCTTGGATTGGCGAACCCCGTAAGCCAGATTCATTTTGTTCTCAGAAAGAATCCCGGAAGTTACCTGGGGATGTGGCAGTAAAAACTCTTATATACCAATACTCGTAAGCCCTAAAGTTCAGAATGGCCCTGGAATCCAAGAATGATGGATCCCATTTAAAAATACGTCCTAAATATTTGGGAACACCTAATCCCCAGTTAGGAATATCAATCTAAAATTACAGCATTAATTTCTTGATTTGGAGGTAAACGTAAAGTTAGAAATTATACAACAATAGCCAAGATGTTTCCTTGGGTTGTGGAATCTGGCAATTGCCCAGAAGTTTGCTGGTCACATGCAAACTGATTTCCCTTGTTCCACATTGGTAACATGAGTCAAAGCTTCTTGTTGACATAGTGTCTGAGATTCCTGCTTGGTTCTCAGAGGAACGACCAGATGTTTCCCCATTCCCTAGAAGTCCAGACACATGGCTCCAAATAGAAAGATGCCAGAATGCCCCTATGGACTTGTGAACCAAGACCCTGGTGCCCTCCCAAAATACCTTCTAAGTTGGTGCAACATCTAAACCCAAGGTCCTAATTCCGAACAGCTGAAATACCAGAATTTTCTGGAGTACGAGGTCACCCTGGACTCAGGCCTTACTTTCAAAAAACCCAAAATGACTACTTGTGTCTTGGAATTTGTCGTTAGAGGATACAGAATCTAAATGAAATTTTACTGCCATACTTTCATTTAAAATATTGAGAGGACCAGAGTGTTGGGGGATTTTTGGAATGATTGAATACTAATATGCACATAGGAAATAGCTATGAAAAAATTGCGGACGTCGAAGTCCGAGTCTTGTAGGCCTTAACAAGACGACCTGGACATTTTACATATTGAGGACTCGTGTAACCCATATTCGTTATTCTTCCTCAGCAACAGCCCGTGTAATTTCCTGTATATGAGGACTCCCATTCTCACATTCTTGCTTCGAAATCCTGATTCTTGTTGAGTCCTTAGCAAGACGCCCAGTAGATTTTTGGCATTTAGGACTCGCTTGAACCAGATTCTTTATCCTTTCTTAGAAAGAGGCTTTGAAGTTTCCTGTATATGAAGACTCCCAATACCGAGACCCTGTATTGAAACCCTGATTCTTATTTAGCCCTTAGAAAGACGCCCTGTAGGTTTTTAGGATCAAGCACATGTCTAACCCAGATTCCTTGTTCGTCCTTAGCAAAAGGTTGTAAAGTTTCCTGTATATGAGGACTCCCATTCCCTAGATTCGTGCTGCAAATCCCTGATACTTTTTTTTCCCTTAGGAAGACACCTTGTATGTTTTTGGGATTTGAGGACTGGTGTTACCTGGATTCCTTATTCTTCTGTAGTAAGAGGCCATGTATTTTCCCGTATATGAGGACTCCCATGACTCACATTCCTGCTGAATTCTCAGTAATACCCGAGATATTTCGTGATGAGCATAGAATTCCAGTTGTTTGGATATCAATAGAAAACTTCCGTAAGGTATTTGGGGACCTGGAATCTAAGATTCCTGGTTAACCTTAACAAGACCTCCCTAAAATGTAGAATCTTCTAAATCCAATGTCCCAATTCCACAAGTCCGACCACAAGAAATTTCTGTAGTTTGAGGTACCTGAATTGAGGGATTTTGTACCAATATGCCATTTGATTACTGGGGTACATGATTATGGTCCTAGGTGTTCAAAAGATGCAAAAGT
The DNA here is from genome assembly GCF_000164805.1 of Carlito syrichta. Classification (NCBI taxonomy): domain Eukaryota; kingdom Metazoa; phylum Chordata; class Mammalia; order Primates; family Tarsiidae; genus Carlito; species Carlito syrichta. Next base: position 24,641 of record NW_007249696.1, on the reverse strand, counting down.
GCATTTGGGCCAGAACCTCGATTGCAATTATCAAGATAATAGAATGCTCCTGGAGATTTGGAATGATAGATTAAGGGTATCTATGAATCTAGTAGTTCTGAAAAAATGTAGGGTCCTGAAGCCCAGATAGCTGGTTAATCCTTACCAAGAGGCCCTGTAGATCTGGAGAATGAAAACACCTAGAACCAGATTTCCTGTTCGTATTCAACAAGATGCCCTGATTTTCCCTCGTGATGTGGATCAAAATCTCTGTATACAAACAGGAAGATGCACAGAAATTACCTAGCGTCGTGGAATCCATGAAACTGGTTATGCTTAAAAGTACGTAATAAATATTTGGTAACCTCAAAACACTGGGCCCGTATCGGAATAAAAGACAAACAGAGTTTTAGGATTACAAGATACATCCTAAGGCAACAGATACATACAAATATCGTGGTAAGATCCTTTGGGTTCAGGAATCTGACCTTTGTTGTCCCGAGGAACCCAACAAACTTGTAGGTTCACATTACAACTATAAAAAGACAAGAAGGTTGCTGAGAATCTATAATGACAAAATTGTCAAATCCAAGAGGCCTGTAGCCCTAAAGAATGTGTGGAAATAGAATCCCAGAGTCCAGATTTGCCGTTAAAATGTGTCTATGTGGATTTTTTGGATTGGGGATCCCTGTAACCCAGATTCATTTTCTTCCCAGAAAGACTCCCGGAAGTTACCTGGGGATGTGGAAGTACAAACTCTTATATGCCAATACTCATAAACCCAAAATGTCTGAAGGGCCCTGGAATCCAAGATTGCTGGATCCCCTTTAAGAATATGTCCTAAATATTTGGGAACACCTAATCCCAATTAGGTATATCAGTCTAAATTGCCTGCAGTAGTTTCATGATTAGGGAGTAAACCTGAAATCAGAAATTGCAAGAGAAATGGCGAGATGATTCCTTTGGGTGTGGAATCTGGCCTTACAGCCTTCTGAAAAAAAAGGCGAGCAGACGGCCAGATTCTCTGTTACAACTAAGAGGAGGAGCAGCTGGTTCCTGGGAATCGGTAATGACAGTTTGTGGTACCTATACAGGAATTAGTCCTGAAATGTTTGGGGACTGGGAATCCAAATTCCTGATTAGCATTTAGAAAATTCCTGTGGCTCCTAGGTATGAGAACTACCTTAAACCAGGGAAAAATTAACAACTGCCCAGAAGTTTGCTGGTCACATGTAAACTGATTTCCTTTGTTCCACATTGGTAACATGAATCAAAGCTTTCTGGTGACATAGTGTCCGAGATTCCTGTTTTGTTCTCTGAAGAACGACCAGTTGTTTCCCCGTTCCCTAGAAGTCCAGACACGTGGCTGCCAATAAAAATACTCCAGAATGCTCCTATGGACTTGTAAACCAAGACACTGGTGCCCTCCCAAAAATACCTTGTAAACTTGATGCAACATCTAAACCCAAGATCCAAATTCCGAATAGCTGAACTATCGGATGTTCCTGGAGTATGAAGTAACCCTGAACTCAGGGTTTACTTTCAAATAATCCAAAATGATTATTTGTGCCCTGGAATTTGTTGTTAGACGATCCAGTATATAAATGGACTTTTCGTGCCATATTTTCGTTTAAACTATCGAGAGGTCCAGAATGTTGCGGGAATTTTAGAATGACTGCATACTAATATGCACATCGGAAACTGCTCTGAAAAATATGGGGACTTCGAAATTCAAGTCTTGTAGGCCTTTTAAGACGCCCTGTACATTTTTGGAAATGAGGACCCGTGTAACCCAGATTCGTTATTCTTCCTTAGCAAGAGCCCGTGTAGTATCCTGTATATGAGAACTCCCATTCCCCGGACTCTTGCTTCGAAATCCTGATTCTTGGTGAGCCATTAGCATGACGATTAGTAGATTTTGGGCCTTTAGGCCACATTTAAACCATATTCTTTATCCTTTCTTAGGAAGAGGGTGTGTAGTTTCCTGTATATGAAGACTCCCAGTACCGAGATCCTGTTTTGCAACTGTGATTCTTAATTAGCCCTTAGAAAGATGCCCTGTATTTTTTGGGATCGAGGACATATGTAACCCAGATTCCTTTTTCGTCCTTAGCTGAGGGTTTTGAAGTTTTCTGTATGTGAGACTCCCATTCCTCACATTCGCGCTTCAAATCCCTGATACTTTTTTCTCCCCTAGTAAGACACCCTGTAGGTTTTGAGATTTGAGGACTCGTGTTACCCAGATTCCTTATTATTGCGTAGTAAGAGGTTATGTAGTTTCCCATATATGAGGACACCCATTACTCATATTCCTGCTGAATTCTCAGTAATACCGAGATATTACGTGATGAGCATAGAATTCCACTTATTTGGATATCAATAGAAAGACTCCCATACGTTTTTTTGGGACCTGGAATCTAAGATTCCTGGTTAACCTTAACAAGACCTCCCTAAAATGTGGAATCTTCTAAAATCAATGTGCAATTCCACCAGGCCAACCACAAGAAATTTCTAAAGATTCAGGCAACCTGAATAGAAGGATTTTTTACCAATATGCCATTTGATTTCTGGGGTACATGATTATGGTCCTAGATACTCATAAGACACAAAAGGATATTTGGGCCATATCCTAGATTACAACTATCAAGACACTAGAATATTCCTGGGGATTTGTAATGACAGATTAAGGGTATCTACGGAGCTAGTAGTTCAGAAAAATGTAGGGACCCTGAAGCCCAGATTGCTGGCTAAACCTTACCAATAGACCCTAAAATCAGGCGAATGAGAACTCCTAGAATCTGATTTCCTTTTGTTCTCAACAAAATGTCGTGAATTTCCCTCATGATGTGGATCCAAAAACTCTGTATACAAATAGGCAGATGTCTAGAAATTTCCTAGGGTCGTGGAATCCATGAATCCTGGTTACCCTTAAAAGTACGTAATAAATATTTGCCAACCTCAAAACACTGGGCCCGTATCAGAATAGAAGGATAAACAGTAGTTTTCAGATTGCAAGACACATCTTAAGGTGATAGACACACACAAATATGGCGATAAGATTCTTTGGGTCTTGGAATCTGTCCTTTGTTGTCCCGAGGAACCCAACAGAATTGTAGGTCCACATTATCGGTTACAATTATCAAAAGACCAGAAGGTTGCTGAGAATCTAAAATGACAAAATTGTCATATCCAAGAGGCCTGTAGCCCTAAAGTATGTGTGGAAATAGAATCCCAGATTCCACATTAGCCCTTAAAATGTTTCCATGTAGATTTTTAGGATTGGCGACCCCTGTAACCAAGATACATTTTGTTCCCAGAAAGACTCTCGGAAGTTACCTGGGGACGTGGAAGTACAAACTCTTATATACCAATACTCAAATGCCCAAAAGGTCACAAGAGCCCTGGAATCCAAGATTGCTGGATCTCCTCTAAGAATATGTCCTATATATTTGGGAACACCTAATCCCAAGTTAGGAATATCAATCTACAATTCCAGCAGTAATTTCTTGATTAGGAGGTAAACTTGAAACAACAAATTACACGAAAAATGGCGAGATGTTTCCTTGGGTTGTGGAATCTGGCCTTACAGCCTCCTGCAAATAAAGCCAAGCATTTGGCCAGATTCTCTGTTACAACTAAGAAGAGGAGCAGCACGTTCCTGGGAATCGGTAGTGACAGATTTGTGGTACCTATACAGGAATTAGTTCTGAAATGTGTGGGAACTGGAACTCCAAATTTCTGGTTAGCATTTAGAAAATTCTTGTAGGCTCCTAGGAATGAGAACTATCTTAAGGCAGGTAAAAATTAACTACAGCCCAGAAGTTTGCTGGTCACATGCAAACTGATTTCCCTTGTTCCACATTGGTAACATGAGTCAAAGCTTTCTGGTGATATAGTGTCCGAGATTCCTGTTATGGTCTCAGAAGAATGACCAGATGTTGCCCCATTCCCTAGAAGTCCAGACATGTGGCTCCCAACAGAAAGACTCCAGATTAAACCTATGGACTTGTAAACCAAGACCCTGGTGCCCTCCCAAAAATACCTTCTAAAGTTGGTACAACATCTTAACCCAACATCCTATATCCGAATAGCTGAACTACCAGAAGTTTCTGGAGTACGAGGTAACCCTTATCTCAGGGCTTACATTCAAAAAACCCGAAATGATTACTTGTGTCCTGGAATTTGTCGTTAGATGATCCAGAACCTAAATGGACTTTTAGTGTCATATTTTCTTTTACACTATCGAGAGGACCAATATTGTGCAGGACTTTTGGAATGACTGAATCATAATATTCACATAGAAACAGCTCTGAAATTATGGGGACCTTGATATCCGAGTCTTCTAGGCCTTAGAAAGACGTCCTGGACATTTTTGGAATTGAGGACTCGTGTAATCCAGATTCGTTATTCTTCCTTAGCAACAGTCCGTATAGTTTCCTGTGTATGAGGACTCCCATTCCCCAGATTCTTGCTTCGAAATCCTGATTCTTGTTGAGCTCTTAGCAAGACGCTCAGTAGATTTTTGACATTTAGGACTCGTTTAAACCTGATTCTTTATCCTTTCTTAAGAAGAGGCTGTGCAGTTTCCTGTATATGAAGACTCCCAATACCGAGATCCTGTTTGGAAACCCTGATTCTTATTTAGCCATTAGAAAGACGCACTGTCAGTTTGTAGGATCGAGGACATGTTTATAACAGATTCTTTCTTCATCCTTAGCAAGAGGATGTGAAGTTTTCTGTATATGAGGACTCCCGTTCCCCAGATTCATGCTTCAAATCCCTGATACATTTTTTTCACTTAGTAAGACACCCTGTAGGTTTTTGGGATTTGAGGACTCGTGTAACCCAGATTCCTTATGCTTCCTTAGTAAGAGGCGATGTAGGTTCTCGTAAATGTGGACTCCCATTACTCAAATTCCTGCTGAATTCTTGGTATTACCAGAGATATTTCGTGATGGCATCGAATTCCAGTTGTTTGGATATCGATAGAAAGACTCGCATAAGTGTTTTGGCGACCTGGAATCTAAGATTCCTGGTTTCCCTTAACAAGACCTCCCTAAAATGTGGAATATTCTAAATTCAATGTCCCAATACCTCCAAGCCGACCACAAGAAATTTCTGCAGTTTGAGGAAACCTGAATCGAGGAATTTTGCACCAATATGCCATTTTATTCCTGGGGTCCCAGATTACGGCCCTAGATGTTCATAAGACACAAAAGGATATCTGGGCCAGATCCTCGATTACAACTATCAAAAGAATAGAATGTTCCTGGGAGTTTGTAATGACAGATTAATTGTATCTAACGAGCTGGTAGCTTTGAAAATGTAGTGACCCTGAAGGCCAGATAGCTGGTTAAACCTTATAAAGCGGCCCTGTAGGTCTGGCGAATGAACACACCCAGAATCAGATTTCCTTTTTGTTCTCAACAAGATGCCCTGATTTTCCCTTGTGACGTGGATCCAAAACTCTGTCTACAAATAGGAAGATGCCCAGAAATTATCTAGGGTTGTGGAATCCATGAATCCTGGTTACCCTTCAAAGTATGTAATAAATATTTGGGAAACTCAAAACACTGGGCCCATATCGGAATAGACGACAAAGAGAAGTTTTAGGATTACAAGATACATCTTAAGGCAATAGATACATACAAATATGTCAATAAGATTCTTTGTGTCTTGGAATCTGCCCTTTGTTGTCCCAAGGAACCAAACGGACTTGTAGTGCCACATTCTCGGATACAACTATCAAAAGACCACAAGGTGGCTGAGAAATTATAATGAAAAAATTGTCATTTCCAAGAGGCCTGTGGCCCTAAGGAATATGTGGAAATAGAATCCCAGAATCCAGATTAACCCTTATAATGTGTCCATGTATAATTCTTGGATTGGTGACTCCCATAACCCAGAGTCATTTTATTCACAGAAAGACTCCCAGAAGTTACCTTGGGACGTGGAAGTAAAAACTCATATATACCAATACTCATAAGCCCAAAAGATCAGAAGTGCACTGATCCAAGATTGCTGGAACCCTTTAAGAATACGTCCTAAATATTTGGGAACAAATAATCCAAAGTTAGGAATATCATTCTAAAACTCCAGCAGTACCTTCTGGATTAGGAGGTAATCCTGAAGTCAGAAATTACACGAAAAATGGCAAGATGATTCCTTGGGTTGTGGAATCTGGCCTTACACCCTCCTGCAAAAGAAGTGGAGCAGATGGCCAGATTCTCTGTTACAACTAACAAGAGGAGCTGCGGGTTCCTGGTAATGGGTAATGACAGATTTGTGGTACCTATACAAGAATAAGTTCTGAAATGTGTGTGGACTGGGACTCCAAATTCCTGATTAACATTTAGAAAATTCCTGTAAACTCCTAGGTATGAGAACTACCTTAAGCCAGGAAAAATTAACTGCTGAGAAGATTGCTGGTCACATGCAAACTGATTTCCCTTGTTCCACATTGGTAACATGAGTCAAAGCTTTCTGGTCACATAGTGTTCGAGATTCCTGTTTTGTTCTCAGAAAAACGACCAAATGTTTCCCCATTTCCTAGAATTCCAGACACGAGGTTCCCAATAGAAATACCCCAGAATGCTCCTATGGACTTCAAACCGAGAACCTGGTGGCCTCCCAAATTTACCTTCTAATCTTGGTGCAACATCTAAACCCAAGGTCCTAATTCCGAACAGCTGAACTACCAGAAGTTTCTGGAGTATGAGGTAACCCTGACCAAAGAGCTTACATTCAAAAAACCCGAAATGATTACTTGTGTCCTGGAATTTGTCGTTAGAGAATCCAGAACCTAAATGGACTTTTAGTGCCATATTTTTGTTTAAATTATCGAGAGGACCAGAATGTTGAGGGACTTTTGGAATGACTGAATCCTAATATGCACATAGGAAACAGCTCTGAAAAATATGGAGACATCGAAGTCCGAGTCTTTTAGGCATTACAAAGACGCCATGGACATTTTTGGAATTGAGGACTCATGTAACCCACAGTCTTTATTCTTCCTTAGCAAGAGCCCATGCAGTTTCCTGTATATGAGGATTCCCATTACCCCGAATCTTGCTTCGAAATCCTGATTCTTGTTGAGCCCTTAGCAAGACGACCAGTCGATTTTTGGCCTTTAGGCCTCGTTTAAAGCAAATTCTTTATCCCTTCTTTGGAAGGGGGTATGTAATTTCATGTATATGAAGACTCCCAATACCGAGATCCTGTTTTGAAACCGTGATTCCTATTTAGACCTTAGAAAGTCGCCCTGTAGGTTTTTGGGATCGAGAATTTGTGTAACCCAGATTCCTTGTTCGTCCTTAACAAGAGGTTTTGAAGTTTCCTGTATATGAAGACTCCCGTTCCCCAGATTCGTGCTTTAAATCCCTGATATTTTTTTCTCCCTCAAAAAGACACCCTGTATATTTTTGGGATTTGAGGACTCGTGTTGCCCAGATTTCTTATTCTTCCATAGTTAGAGGCCATGTAGTTTCCCGTATATGATGACTCCCATTACACAAATTCCTGCTGAGTTCTCAGTAATTCCTGAAATATTTTGTGGTGAGCATGGAATTCCAGAAGTTTGGATATAAATAGTCGTTTCGGAGTCGTTTGGACTCCCATAAGGTTTATGCGGACCTGGAATGTAACATTACTGGTTTCCCTTAACAAGACCTCCCAAAAATGTGGAATCTTCTAAATCCAATGTCCCAATTCCAACAGGTCTTCCTCAAGAAATTTCTGTAGTTTGAGGAAATATGAATCGAGGGATTTTGTACCAGTATGCTACTTGATACCTGGGGTACCTGATTATGGACATAGATGTTCAAAAGACACAAAACGATATTTGGGCCACATCCTCGAATACAACTATCAAGAGAACAGAATGTTCCTGGAGATTCGTAATGACAGATTAACGGTATCTAAGGAGCTAGGAGCTCTGAAAAGTGTGGGGACAATGAAGCTCAGATTGCTGGTTAAACCTTATCAAGAGGCCTTGTAGATCTGGTGAATCAGAACTGCTAGAACCAGATTTCCTTTTAGTTCTCAACAAGATGCCCTGATTTTCTCTCGTGATATGTATCCAAAAACGCTGTATACAAATACGGAGATGCCCAGAAATTACCTAGGGTCGTGGAATCAATGAATCCTGGTTACCCTTAAAATACATAATAAATATTTGGCAACCTCAAACCACCGGGCCCGCATAGGAATACAAGGAGAAACAGAAGTTTTAGGATTACAAGATACATCCTAAGATTATACATACATAGAACTAAGACGATAAGATTCTATGGGTCCTGGAATCTGCCCTTTGTTGTCCCAAGGAATCCAATAGACTTGTAGGTCCACATTCTTGGTTACAACTATCAAAAACCAGAAGTTTGCTGAGAATCTTTAATGACAATATTTTCATATCCAAGAGGCCTGTAGCCCTAAATAATGTGTGGAAATAGAATCCCATATTCCAGATTAGCCCTTATAATGTGTCCAAGTAGAATTCTTGGATTGTTGACAACCATATCAAAGATTTATTTTATTCCCAGAAAGACCCCCGGAAGTTACCTGGGGATGTGGAAGTACAAACTCTTATATTCCAATCCTCAAAAGCCCAAAAGATCAGAAGGGCCCTGGAAACTAAGATTGCTGGATCCCCTTTAAGAATACCTTCTAAATATTTGGGAACACCTAATCCCAAGTTTGGAATACCAATCTAAATTCCAGCAGTAGTGTCTGGATTAGAAGACAAACATGAAATCACAAATTACACGAAAAAAAGCGAGATGATTCCTTGGGTTGTGGAATCTGGCCCTACAGCCTCCTGAAAAAATGCTTAGCAGATGACCAGATTCTCTACTACAACTAAGAAGAGGAGCAGCACGTTCCTGGGAAGCGGTAATGACAGATTTGCAGTACCTATACAGGAATTACTTTTGAAATGTGTGGGGAATGGATTCCAAATTCCTGATTAGCATTTAGAAAACTCCTGTAGGTTCCTAGGTAGGAGAACTACCTTAAACCAGGGGAAAATTAACAAATGCCCAGAAGTTTGCTGGTCACATGAAAACTGATTTCCCTTGTTCCACATTGGTAACATGAGTCAAAGCTTTCTGGTGATATAGGGTCCGAGATTCCTGTTACGTTCTCAGAAGAACGACCAGATGTTTCCCCATTCCCTAGAGGTCCAGAAACGTGGCTCTCAATAGAAAGATTCCTGAATGCTCCTATGGACTTGTAAACCAAGACCCTTGTACGCTCCCAAAAATACCTTCTAAACTTGGTGCAACATCTTAACCCAAGGTCCTAAATCCAAATAGCTGAACTACCAGAAGTTACTGGAGTATGAGGTAACCCTGACCTCAGGGCTTACATTAAAAAAACCAGAAATGATTACTTGTGTCCTGGAATTTGTCGTTAGAGGATCCAGAACCTAAATGTTCTTTTAGTGTCATATTTCCTTTTAAACTATTGAGAGGACCAGAATGTTGCGAGGACTTTTGGAATGACTGAATCATAATATGCTCATAGGAACAGCTCTGAAAATATGGGGACGTCGAAATCCGAGTCTTTCAGGCCTTACAAAGACGCCCTGGACATTTTTGTAATTGAGGACTCGTGTAATCCAGATTCGTTATTCTTTCTGAGCCACAGCCCGTGTAGTTTCCTGTATATGAGGACTCCCATTCCCCAGATGCTTGCTTTGAAATCCTGATTCTTGTTGAGGCCTTAGCAAGACGCCCTGTAGATTTTTGGCCTTTAGGACTCGTTTAAACCCGATTCTTTATCCTTTCTTAGATAGAGGCTGTGTAGTTTCCTGTATATGAAGACTCCCAATACCTAGATCCTGTTTTGAAATCCTGATTCTTATTTAGTCCTTAGAAAGACGCCTTGTAAGTTTGTAGGATTGAGGACATGAGTGTCCCAATTCCTTGCCATCCTTAGCAAGAAGTTGTGAAGTGTTCTGTATATGAGGACTCCTGTTCCCCAGATTCGTGCTTCAAATCCATGATACATTTTTCTCACTTAGTAAGACACCCTGTAGGTTTTTGGGATTTGAGGATTCCTGTTATCCAGATTCCTTATGCTTCCTTAGTAAGCGGCCATGTAGGTTCCCGTATATGAGGATTCCCATTACCCATATTCCTGCTGAATTTTCAGCAATACCCAAGATATTTCATGATGAGCATAGAATTCAAGTTGTTTGGATATCAATAGAAAGACTCCCATAAGTTTTTGGGCGACCTGGAATCTAAGATTCCTTGTTTCACTTAACAAGACCTCCCTTAAATGTGGAATCTTCTAAATCCAATGTCCCAATTCCACCAGGCCGACCACAAGAAATTTCTATAGTTTGAGGAAATATGAATCGAGGGATTTTGTATGAATATGACATTTTATTCCTGGGGTACCAGATTATCGACCTAAATATTCATAAGTCACAAAAGGATATTTGGGCCAGATCCTCTATTACAACTATCAAAAGAATACAATGTTCCTGAGGATTTGTAATGACAGATTAATTGTATCTATGGAGCTGGTAGCTCTGAAAAATGTAGGGATCCTGAAGCTCAGATAGCTGGTTAAACCTTATCAAGAGGCCCTGTAGGTCAGGCGAATGAATACTCCTAGAAATAGATTTCCTTTTCATTCTCAACAAGATGCCCTGATTTTCCCTCATGATGTGGATCCAAAACCTCTGTATACAAATAGGCTGATGGCCAGAAATTATCTAGATTTGTGGAATCCATGAATCCTGGTTACCCTTCAAAGCACGTAGTCAATATTTGGGAACCTCAAACACTGGACCCGTATCGTAATAGAAGGACAAACAGAAGTTTTAGGATTACAAGATACATCTTAAGGCGATAGATACATACAAATTTGGCGATAAGATTCTTTATGTTCTGGAATCTGCCCTTTCTTGTCCCAAGAAACCCAATGGACTTGTAGGACCACATTCTCGGTTACAACTCTCAAAAGACCAAAACGTGGCTGAGAAATTATAATGACAAAATTGTCATATCCAAGAGGCCTGCTGCCCTAAAGAATGTGTGGAAATAGAAACCCAGATTCCAGATTAGCCCTTATAATGTGTCCAAGTAAAATTCTTGGATTGGCGACCCCCGTAACAAAGATTCATTTTGTTCTGAGAAAGACTCCCGGAAGTTACCTGGGGACATGGAAGTACCAACTCTTATATACAAATACTCATAAGCCCCAACGGTCAGAAGGGCTCTGGAATCCAAGGTTGCTGGATCCCCTTTAAGAATACGTCCTAAATGTTTGGGAACAACTAATCCCAAGATTGAAATATCAATCTATAATTCCAGCAGTAGTTTCTGGATGAGGAGGTAAAACTGAAGTCATAAATTACACGAAAAGTGGCGAGATTATTCCTTGGGTTTGGAATCTGGAGTTACAGGCTCCTGCATAAAAGTCGAGCAGATGGCCAGGTTCTCTGTTATAACTAAGAAGAGGAGGAGCAAATTCCTGGGAATCAGTTATGACAGATTTGTGGTACCTTTAAAAGAATAAGTTCTGAAATGTGTGGAGACTGGGACTCCAAATTCCTGATTAGCATTTAGAGAATTCCTGTAGGTTCCTAGGTATGACATACCTAGGTAAGGGAAAAATTCACAACTGCCCAGAAGTCTGCTGGTCACATGTAAACGGATTTCCCTTATTCCATATTGGTAACTTGAGTCAAAGCTTACTGGTGACATAGTTTCCGAGACTCCTGTTTCATTCTCAGAAGAACGACCAGATTTTTCCCTGTTCCCTAGAAGGCCAGACATGAGGCTCCCAATAGAAAGACTCCAGAATGCTCCTATGGACTTGTAAACCAACACCCTGGTGTCCTCCCAAAATACCTTCTAAACTTGGTGCAACATCTAAACCCAAGGTCCTAATTCAGAACAGCTGAACTACCAGAATTTTCTGCAGTACGAGGTCACCCAGAACTCAGGGCTTACATTAAAAACCTGAAATGATTACTTGTGTCCTGGAATTTGTCATTAGAGGATCCTGAACCTAAATGGACATTTAGTGCCATATTTTCATTTAAACTATCGAGAGGTCCAGAATGTTGCGGGAATTTAGAATACTGAATCCTATTATGCACATAGGAACCTGCTTTGAAAAATATGGGTACGTCGAAGTCCGAGTCTTGTAGGCCTTATCAAGACACCCTCGACATTTTTCGAATTAAGGACTCATGTAACCCAGATTTGTAATTCTTCCTTAGCAAGAGCCCGTGTAGTTACCGGTATTTGAGGACTCCGATTACCCAAATTCTTGCTTCGAAATCGTGATTATGGTTGAGACCTTAGAAAGACATCCCGTAGATTTTTGGCCTTTAGGACTCATTTAAACCAGATTCTTTATCCTTTCTTTGGAAGAGGGTGTGTAGTTTCCTGTATATGAAGACTCCCAATACCGAGATCCTGTTTTGAAACCCTGATATCTACTTAGCCCTTAGAACGATGCCCTGTAGGTTTTTAAGATCGAGTACATGTGTCACCCAGATTCCTTGTTCTTCCTTAGCATCAGGTTGTGAAGTTTCCTGTATATGAGAACTACCTTTACCCAGATTCGTGGGTCAAATCCCTGATACATTTTTCTCCCTTACTAAGACACTCTGTAGGTTTTTGGTATTTAAGGACTTGAGTTACCAAGATTCCTCATTCTTCCGTACTAAGTGTCCATGTAGTTTCCCATATATGAGGACTCCCATTACTCAAATTCCTGCCGAATTCTCAGTAAAACCCGAGATATTTCGTGATGAGCATAGAACTCCAGTAATTCGGATATCAATAGAAAGACTCCTATAAGGTATTTGGGGTCCTGGAATCTAAGATTCCTGGTTTCCCTGAACATGACCTACCAAAAATTTGGAATCTTCTAAATCCAATGGCCCAATTTCACCAGGCCGTCCACATTAAATTTCTGTAGTTTGAGGGAACATGAATCGAGGGACTTTTGTACCAATATGCCTTTTGATACCTGGGTTACCTGATTATGGCCCTAGATGTTCATAAGACACAAAAGGATATTTGGGCCACATCCTCAATTACAACAATCAAGAGAATACAATGTTCCTGGGGATTTGTAATGATGGATTAAGGGTATCTAAGCAGTAGTAGCTCTGAAAAGTGTGGGGACCCTGAAGCCCAGATTACTAGTTAAACCTTATCAAGAGGCCTTGTAGATTTGGCGAATCAGAACTCCAAGAACCAGATTTCTTTTTCGTTCTCAACAAGATGCCCTGATTTTCCCTCATGATGTGGATCCAAAAACTTTGTACAGAAATAGGGAGTGGCTCAGAAATTACCTAGGGTCGTGGAATCCATAAATCCTGGTTACCCTTAAAAGTATGTAATAAATATATGGCAACTTCAAGAGACCAGGCCCATATAGGAATAGAAGGACAAACAGAAGTTAGAGGATTATAAGATACATCTTAAGGCAATAGATACATACAAATGTGGCGATAAGATTCTTTGTGTCCTGGAATCTGCCTTTCTTGTACCGAGGAACCCAACAAACTTGTAGGGCCACATTCTCGGTTACAACTATCAGAAGACCAGAAGGTGGATTAGAAATTATAATGACAAAATTGTCATATCCAAGAGGCCTGTGGCCCTAAAGAATGTGTGGAAATAGAATCCCAGAATCCAGATGAGCTCTTATAATGTGTCCATGTAGAATTCTTGGATTGGTGACTCCTGTAACCCAGATTCATTTTGCTCCCAGAAATACTCCCGGAAGTTACCTGGGAACGTGGAAGTAAAAACCCTTATATACCAATACTCATTACCACAAAAGATTAGAAGGGTCCTGGAATCCAAGATTGCTGGAACCCCTTTAAGAATACGTCTTAAATATTTGGGAACACCTAATCCCAACTTAGGAAAATCAATCTAAAATTACAGTAGTACTTTCTGGATTAGGAAGTAAACCTGAATTCAAAAATTACAGGAAAAATGGTGAGATGATTCCTTGGGTTGTGGAATATGGCCTTACATCCTCCTGTAGAAAAAGCCGAGCAGATGGCCAGATTCTCTGTTTCAACTAAGAATAAGAGCAGCACGTTCCTGGGAATTGGTAATGACAGATTTGTGGTACCTATACAGGAATTAGTAATGAAATTTGTGGGAACTGGGACCCGAAATTCCTGATTAGCATTTAGAAAATTCCTGTAGGCTCCTTGGAATGAGAACAATCTTAAGCCAGGTAAAAATTAATAATTGTCCAGAAGTTTGTTGGTGACATGCAAACTGATTTCCCTCGTTCCACATTGGTAACATGAGTCAAAGCTTTCTGGTGACATAGTGACCGAGATTCCTGTTTCGTTCTCAGAAGAATGACCAGGTGTTTACACGTTCCTTAGAAGTCCAGACACGTGGTTCCAGATAGAAATACTACAGAATGCTCATATGGACTTGTAAACCAAGACCCTGGTTCCCTCCCAAAAATTCCTTCTAAACATGGTGCCACATCTAAACCCAAGAACCTAATTCCGAATAGCTGAAATACCAGAAGTTTCTGGAGTATGAGGTAACCCTGAACTCAGGGCTTACATTCAAACTACCCGAAATGATTACTTGTGTCCTGGAATTTGTTGTTAGATGATCCAGAATTTATATGGACTTTTAGTGCCATATTTTCGTTTAAACTATCGACAGGTCCAGAATGTTGTGGAACTTTTGGAATGACTGAATCCTAATATGCACATAGGAAACAGCTCTGAAAAATATGGGAACGTGGAAGTCCCAGTTTGAGGGCCTGACTAAGACACCCTGGAGTTTTTTGGAATTGAGTACTTGTGTAACCCAGATTCGATATTCTTCCTTAGTAAGAGCCCGTGTAGTTTCCTGTATATGAGGACTCCTATTACCCAGAATCTTGCTTCGAAATCTTTATTCTTGTTGAGCCCTAAGCAAGACGCCCAGTAGATTTTTGGCATTTAGGACTCATTTAAACCAGAGTCTTTGTCCTTTCTTAGGAAGAGGCTGTGTAGTTTTCTGTATATGAAGACTCCCAATACCGAGATTCTGTTTCTAAACCCTGATACTTATTAAACCCTTATATACACCTTGTACGTTTTTAGGATCGACGACATGTTTAACCCAGATTCCTTGTACGTTCTTAGCAAGAGATTGTGAAGTTTTCTGTATATGAGTACTCCCGTACCCAAGATACGTGCTTCAAATCCCTGATACATTTTTCTGCCTTAGTCAGACACATTGTACATTTTTGGGATTTGAGGATTCGTGTTACCCACTTTCATTATTCTCCCGTAGTGAGAGGCCATGTAGTTTCCCGTATATGAGGACTCCCATTACTCAAATTCCTGCTGAATTCTCAATATGCCCGAGATACTTAGTGATGAGCATAGAATTCCAGTTATTTGGATATCAATAGAAAGACCCCCATAAGGTATTTGGGGACCTGGAATCTAAGATTCCTGGTTTCCCTTAATAAGACCTCTCTAAAAGGTGGAATCTTCTAAATTCAATATCCCAATTCCACCATGCCATCTTCAAGAAATTTCTGTAGTCTGAGGTAACCTGAATCGAGGGATTTTTTACCAATATGCCATTTGATACCTGGTGTACATGATTATGGTCCTAGATGTTCATAAGTCACAAAAGGATATTTGGGTCAGATCATAGATTACAACTATCAAGACATAGAATGCTTCTGGGGATTTGTAACGACAGAATAAGGCTATCTACGGAGCTAGTAGCTCTGAAAAATGTGGGGACCCTGAAGCCCAGATTGCTGGTTAAACCTTATCAAGAGGCCA
The DNA here is from genome assembly GCF_000164805.1 of Carlito syrichta. Taxonomy (NCBI): domain Eukaryota; kingdom Metazoa; phylum Chordata; class Mammalia; order Primates; family Tarsiidae; genus Carlito; species Carlito syrichta. The sequence goes on along the minus strand of NW_007249696.1, from coordinate 8,860 downwards.
TGTAGATCTGGTGAATGAGAACTCCTTGACCAGATTTGCTTTTCCTTCTCAACAAGATACCCTGATTTTCCCTAGTGATGTGGATCCAAAAACTCTGTATACAAATAGGCAGATGCTCAGAAATTACCTGGGTCATGTGATCCATGAATCCTGGTTACACTGGAAAGTACATAATAAATATTTGGCAACCTCAAAACACCGGACCCATATCATAATTGAACAAAAAGAAGTGTTAGGATTACAAGATATGTCTTAAGGCTATAGATACATACAAATATGGCGATAAGATTCCTTGGGTCCTGGAATCTGATCTTTGTTGTCCCGAGGAACCCAACGGAGTTTTAGGTTCACATTCTCGGTTACAACTATCAAAAGAACAGAAGGTGGCTGAGAATCTATAATGTCAGATATGTCATATCCAAGAGGACTGTAGCCCTAAAAAATATGTGGAAATAGAATCTCAGATTCCAGAATAGCCCTTATAATGTGTCCATGTAGAATTCTTGGATTGAAGACACCAATAACAAAGATACATTTTGTTCCCAAAGACTCCTAGAAGTTACCTGGGAAGGTGGAAGTACAAACTCTTATATACCAATACTCATAAGCCCAAAAGGTCAGAAAGGCCCTGGAATACAAGATTGCTGGATCCCCTTTAAGAATACATCGTAGCCGGGCTCGGTGGCTCAGCCTGTAATCCCGCACCTTTGGGAGGCAGAGGTGAGTGGATTGCCTGAGCCCGCGGGTTCGAGACCCACCTGGGCAGCGAGACCTCATCTCTACAATAAATCAAAAACTCAGCCAGGCGTGGTAGCACATGCCTGTAGTTCCGGCTACTCGGAAGGCTGAGGCAGAAGGATCGCCGGAGCCCAGCAGGTCGAGGCTGCGGTAGCCGGGAGCGGCCACTGAACTCCAGTCTGGGTGACAGAGTGAGACTCCAACTCAAAAAAAAAAAAAAGAATACATCGTAAATATTTGGGAACACCAATCCCAAGAAGGAATATCAATCTAAATTTCCAGCAGTATTTTCTGGATTAGGAGGTAAACCTGAAATCAGAAATTACACGAAAAATGGCGAGATGATACCTTAGGTTGTGGAATCTGGCCTTACAGCCTCCTGCAAAAAAAGCCGAGCAGATGGCCAGATTCTCTGTTACAACAAAGAAGAGGAGCAGCAAGTTCCTGGGAATCGGTATTGACAGACTTGTGGTACCTATACAGGAATTAGTTTTGATATGTGTGGGAACCGTGACTCCAAATTCCTGATTAGCATTTAGAAAATTCCTGTAGGCTCCTAGGTATGAGAACAACCTTAAGACAGGGAAAATTAACTACTGCCCAGAAGTTTGCTGGTCACAGGCAAACTGATTTCCCTTGTTCCACATTGATAACATGTTTCAAAGTTTTCTGGTGACATAGTGTCCGTGATTCCAGTTTTGTTCTCAGAATAACGACCAAATATTTACCCATTCCCTAGAAGTCCAGACACGAGGCTCCCAATAGAAAGACTCCAGAATGCTCCTATGGACTTGTAAACCAAGACGCTGGTGTCCTCCCAAAAATACCTTCTAAACTTGGTGCCACATGTTAACCCAGGGATCTAATTCCGAATACCTGAACTACCAGAAGTTTCTGGAATACAAGGTAACAATGAATTCAGGCCTTAAATTTTAAAGACCCGAAATGATTACTTGTGTCCCGGAATTTGTCGTTAGAGGATTCAGAATTTAAATGGACTTTTAGTGCCATATTTTTGTTTAAACTATCGAGTGGTCCCCAATGTTGCGGAACATTTGGAGTGACTGAATACTAATATTCACATAGGAATCATCTCTGAAAGATATGGGTACGTGGAAATCCGAGTCTTGTGGGCATTACCAAGATGCCATGGACATTTTTGGAATTGAGGACACGTGTAAACCAGATTCATTATTCTTCCTTAGCAAGAACCCGTGATGTTTCCTGTATATGATGACTCCTATTCCCCAGATTCTTACTTCGAAATCCTTATTCTTGTTGAGCCCTAAGCTAGACGCCCAGTAGATTTTTGGCATTTAGGACTCGTTTAAACCAGATTCTTTATCCTTTCTTAGGAAGAGGCTGTGTGGTTTCCTGTATATGAAGACTCTCAATATGGAGATCCTGTTTCAAAACGCTGAATCTTATTTAGCCCTTAGAAAGATGCCCTGTAGGTTTTTAGGATCGAGGACATGTGTAACCCAGATTCCTTGTTCGTCCTTACAAAGAGGTTGTGAAGTTTCCTGTATATAAGGACTCCCGTTCCCCAAATTCGCGCTTCAAATCCCTGATACATTTTTCTCCCTTAGTAAGACACCCTGTAATCTTTTTGGGATTTCAGGACTCGTGTTAACCAGATTCCTTATTCTTCCGTCGTAAGAGGCCATGTAGTTTCCGGTAAATGAGGACTCCCATTACTCAGATTCCTGCAGAATTCTCAGTAATACAAGAGATATTTCATGATAAGCATAGAAATACAGTTGTTTGGATATCAATAGAAAGACTCTCATAAAGGTTTTGTGGACCTGGAATCTAAGATTCCTGGTTAACCTTAACAAAACCTCCCTAAAATATGGAAAAACCTAAATCCAATGTCCCAATTATACAAGGCCGACCATAAGAAATTTCTGAAGTTTGAGGCAACCTCCATCCAGGGATTTTATACCAATATGCCATTTGATTCCTGGAGTACCTGATTATGGTCCTAGATATTCATAAGTAACAAAAGGATATTTGGGCCAGATCCTCGATTACAACCATCAAATGAATAGAATATTCCTGGGGATTTGTAATGACAGATTGAGGGAATATACAGAGCTAGTAGATGTGAAAAAAATAGGGAACCTGAAACCCAGATTGCTGGTTAAACCTTATCAAGAGGCCCTGTAGATCTGGCGAATGAGAAGTCCTAGAACCAGATTTCCTTTTCATTCTCAACAAGATGTCCTGATTTTCCCTCGTGATGTGGATCCAAAAACTCTGTATACAAATAGGCAGATGCCCAGAAATTAACTAGGGTCATGAAATCCATGAATCCTGGTTGCCCTTAAAAGTACATAATAAATATTTGTCAACCTCAAAACACTGGTCCCGTATAGGAATAGAATGACAAACAGTAGTTTTAGGATTACAAGATACATCTTTAGGCGAATAAACATACAAATACGGCCATAAGATTCTTTGTGTCATGGAATGTGCCCTTTGTTGTCCCGAGGAACCCAACGGACTTGTAGGTCCACATTCTCGGTACAAATATCAAAAGGCCAGAAAGTTGCTGAGAATCTGTAATGACAAAATTGTCATATCCAAGAGGCCTGTAGTCCTAAGGAATGTGTGGAAATAGAATCCCAGAGTCCATATTAGCCCTTGTAATGTGTCCATGTCGAATTTTAGGATTGGTGACCCCCGTAACCCGGATTCATTTTCTTCCCAGAAAGACTCTCGGAAGGTACCTGTGGACGTGGAAGTACAAACTCTTATATAACAATACTGATAAGAAGAAAAGGTCAGAAGGACCCTGGAATCCAAGATTGCTGGATCCCCTTTAAGAATACATCCTAAATATCTGGGAACACCTAATCCCAAGTTAGGAATATCAATCTAAAATTCCAGCAGTAGTTTCTGGCTTTGGAGGTAAACCTGAAATCATAAATTGCACGAAAAAGGGCGAGATGATTCCTTGGGTTGTGGAAACTGGCCTTACAGCCTCCTGCTAAAAAGGCCGAGCAGATGGCCAGATTCTCTGTTACAATTAAGAAGAGGAGAAGCACGTTCATGGGAAGCGGTAATGACAGATTGTGGTACCTAAACAGGGAATTAGTTTGAAATGTATGGGGACTGGGACTCCAAATTCTGATTGGCATTTAGGTAATTCCTGTAGGCTCCAAGGTATGAGAACTACCTTAAGCCAGGGAAAAATTAACAACTGCCCAGAAGTTTGCTGGTCACATGCAAACTGATTTCCCTTGTTTCCACATTGGTCCCATGAGTCAAAGCTTTCTGGTGATATAGTGTCCGAGATTCCTGTTATGTTCTCAGAAGAAGGATCAGATGTTGTGCCGTGCCGTAGAAGCCCAGACACGTAACTCCCAATAGAAAGACTCCAGAATGCTCCTATGACTTGTAAACCAAGACCCTGGTGTCCTCCCAAAAATACCTTCTAAACTTGGTGCAACATCTAAACCCAAGGACCTAAATACGAATAGCTGAACTACCAGAAGCTTCTGGAGTATGAGGTAACCCCGACCTCAGGGCTTACATTCAAAAATCCGCAAATAATTACTTGTGTCCTGAAATTTGTCGTTAGAGGATCCAGAACCTAAATGGACTTTTAGTGCCATATTTTTTTTAAACTATCGAGAAGACCGGAATATTGAGGGACTTTTGGAATGACTGAATCATAATATGCACATGGGAACAGCTTTGAAAATATGGGGACGTCGAAATCCGAGTCTTTTAGAGCTTACAAAGATGCCCTGCACATTTTTGGAATTGAGGACTCGTGTAACCCAGATTGTTTATTCTTCCTTAGCTAGAGCCCGTGTAGTTTCCAGTACATGAGAACTCCCATTCCCCAGATTCTTGCTTTGAAATCTTGAATCTTGTTGAGCCTTTAGCAAGACGCCCGGTAGATTTTTGGCATTTAGAATTCGTTTAAACCATATTCTTTATCCTTTCTTAGGAAGAGGCTGTGTAATTTCCTGTATGCGAAGACTCCCAATACCGAGATCCTGTTTTGAAACCCTGATTCTTATTTATCCCTTACACAGATGCCCTGTAGCTTTTTAGGATCGAGGACATGTGTAACCCAGATGCTTAGTTCGTCCTTAGCAAGAGGTTGTGAAATTTCCTGTAGGAAATCCGTGATACTTTTTTCTCACTTAGTACGACACCCTGTATGTTTTTGGGATTTGAGGACTCGTGTTACCTAGATTCCTTATTCTTCCGTAGTTAGAGACCATGTATTCTCCTGTATATGAGGACTCCCATTATTCACATTCCTGCTGAATTCTCAGTAATACCCGAGATATTTCATGATGAGCATAGAATTCCAGTTGTTTGGTAGAAAATTCCCATTAGGTTTTTGGGAACTGGTCCTAGATGCTCATAAGCCACAAAATGGTAATTGGGCCTGATCCTCGATTACAACTATGAAGAGAATAGAATGTTCCTGGGAATTTGTAACGACAGATTAAGGGTGTCAGCGGAGCTAGAAGCTCTGAAAAATGTAGGGCCCTGAATCCCAGATAGCTGGTTATTCCTTATCAAGAGGCCCTGTAGATCTGGAGAGTGAAACATTCTAGAACCATATTTCCTTTTCGTATTCAAAAAGATGCCCTGATTTTCCCTCGTGATGTGGATCCAAAAACTCTGTATACAAACTGACAGATGCCCAGAAATTACCTAGGGTCGAGGAATCCATGAATCTACTTACACTTAAAAGTACATAATAAATATTTGGCAACCTCAAAACATTGGGCCCGTATCAAAAGAAAAGGACAAACAGACGTTTTAGGATTGCAAGATACATCCTAAGGCGATAGTTACATACAAATATCTTGATAATATTCTTTGGGTCCTGAAATCTACCCTTTTGATGTCACTAGGAACCAAACGGACTTGTAGGTCCACATTCTCAGTTACAACTATAAAAGACCTGAAGGTTGCTGAGAATCTATAATGACAAAATAGTCATATCCAAGAGGCCTTTAACCCAAAAGAATGTGTTGAAATAACATCCCAGATTCCAGATTAGCCGTTATAATGTGTCCGTGTAGAATTCTTGGATTGGGAACCCCGTAACCCAGATTCATTTTGTTCCCAGAATGTTTCCAGGAACTTACCTGGGGATGTGGAAGTACAAACTCTTATATAGCAATACTCATAAGCCCAAAATGTCCGAGGGGCCCTGGAATCTAGACTGCTGAATCCCCTTTAACAATACTTCCTAAATATTTGGTAACACCTAATCCCAATTTAGGAATATCAATCTAAATTTCCAGCAGCAGTTTCTTGATTAGGAGGTAAACCTGAAGTCTGAAATGTCGAGATGATTCCTTGGGTTGTGAAATCTGGCCTTACAGCCTCCTTCATAAAAAGCAGAGCAGATGGCCCAGATTCTCTGTTATAACTAAGAAGAGGAGCAGCAGGATTCTGGAAATCCGTAATGACAGATTTTGTGGTACCTCTACAGGAATTAGTTCTGAAATGTGTGGGGAATGGGACTCCAAATTCCTGATTTGCATTTTGAAAATTCCTGTAGGCTCCTAGGTATTAGAACTACCTTAAGCCAGGGAAAAATTAACAACTGTCCAGAAGTTTGCTTGTTACATGCAAACAAATTTCCCTTGTTCCTCATTGGTAACATGAGTAAAAGCTTTATGTTGACATAGTGTCCGAGATTCCTGTTTCATTCTCAGAAGAATCACCCGATGTTTCCCCGTTCCCTAGAAATCCAGACACGTTGCTCCCAATAGAAAGACTTCAGAATGCTCTTATGGACTTGTAAACAAAGACCCTGGTGCCCTCACAAAAATACCTTCTAAAGTTGGTGCAAAATCTAAACCCAAGTTCCTAAATCCGAAGAACTGAACTACCAGTAGTTTCTGGGGTATGAGGTAACCCTGAACTCAGGGCTTACACTCAAAAAACCCGAAATGATTACTTGTGTCCTGCAATTTGTCGTTTGAGGATCCAGAATCTAAATGGACTTTTAGTGCCATATTTTTCTTTAAACTATCCAATACTTTTGTTGTGGGACTTTTGGAATGACTGAATCCCAATATGCACATAGGAAACTGTTCTCAAATTTATGGGGACGTCAAAGTCTGAATCTCATAGGCCTTACCAAGACGTGCTGGACATGTTTGGAATTGAGGACTCGTGTAACCCAGATTCGTTATTCTTCCTTAGCAAGAGACCTTGTAGTTTCCTGTATATGAGGACTCCCATTCCCCAGATTTTGGCCTTTAGGACACGTTTAAATCAGATTCTTTATCCTTTCTTAGCAAGAGCTTGTATAGATTCCTGTATATTAAGACTCCCAATACCAAGATTCTGTTTTAAAACCCTGATTCTCATTCAGCCCTTAGAAAGATGCCCTGTAGGTTTGTAGTATCAAGGACATGTGTATTCTAGATTCCTTGTTCGTCCTTAGCAAGAGGTTGTGAAGTTTTCTTTATATGTGTACTCCTGTTACCCAGATTCGTGCTTCAAATCCCTTATAATATTTTCTCCCAGAATTAGACACCCTGTAGATTTTTGGAATTTCCATCGTAAGATGCCATGTAGTTTCCTGTTTATGAGGACTCCAATTACTCAAATTCCTGCTGAATTTTCAGTAATACCCGAGATATTTCATGATGAACATAGAATTCTAGTTGTTTGGATATCAGTAGAAAGACTCCAATAAGTGTTTTGGGGACATGGAATCGAAGATTCCTTGTTACCCTTAACAAGACCTACCTACAATGTGGAAACTTCTAAATCCAATGTCCCAATTCCACCAGGCCGACCACAAGAAATTTCTGAAGTTTGAGGTAACCTGAATCGAAGGATTTTTTGCCGATATGTCATTGGATTCCTGGGGTACCTGATTATGGTCCTTGATATTCATAAGTCACAAAAGGATATTTGGACCAGATCCTCAATTACAACCATCAAGAGAATAGAATGTTCCTTGGGATTTGTAACGATAGATTGAGAGAATCTATGGAGCTAGTAGCTCTGAAAAAAGTAGGGACCCTGAAGCCCAGATAGCTGGTTAAACCTTATCTATAGGCCCTGTAGATCTGGCGAATGAGAACTCCTAGAAGCAGATTTCCTTTTCGTTCTCAACAGGAGGCCCTGATTTTCCCTCATGATGCAGATCCAAAAACTCTGTATACAAATAGGCAGATGCCTAGAAATTACCTAGGGTCGTAGAATCCATGAATCCTGGTTACCTTTAAAAGTACGTAATATAGCCCGACTCGGTGGCTCAGCCTGAAATCCCATGCCATTGGGAGGCTGAGTTGAGTGAATTGCCTGAGCCCGCGGTTTCAAGACCCACCTGGGCAGAGAGACCTCATCTCTACAATAAATCAAAAAATCAGCCTGGCGTTGTAGCACATGCCTTTAATCCCAGCTACTTGGAAGGCTGAGGAGGAAGGATCACCGGATCCCAGCAGGTCGAGGCTGCGGTGGCTGGGAGCAGCCACTTCACTCCTGTCTGGGTGACAGAGTGAGACGCCAACTAAAAAAAAAAAAGTACGTAATAAATATTTGGCAACCTCAAATCACTGGGCCCGTATCAGAATAGAAGGACAAACAGTAGTTTTAGAGTTACAAGATGCATCTTAAGGCAATAGATACATACAAATACGGCGATAAGATTTTTGGTTTTGGAATCTGCCCTTTGTTGTTCCAAGGAACGCAACGGACTTGTAGGTCCACATCTCGGTTACAATTATCAAAAGGCAAGAAGGTTGATGAGAATCTATAATGACAAAATTGTCATATCCAAGAAGCCTGCAGCCCTAAAGAATTTGTGGAAATAGATTCCCAGATTCCAGATTAGCGCTTAAAATGGGCCCATGTCATATACTTGGATTGACGACTCCCATAACCCAGATTCATTTTGTTCCCAGAAAGACTCTCAGAAGTTACCTGGGGACGTGGAAGTACAAACTCTTTTTTACCAATACTCATCAGCCCAAAAATCAGAAGGGCCCTGGAATCCAAGATTGCTGGATCCCATTTAAGAATACGTCCTAAATATTTGGGAACACCAAATCCCAAGTTAGGAATATCAATCTAAAATTCCAGCAGTAGTTTCTGGATTACGAGGTAAACCTCAAGTCAG
>NW_007249695.1:2479-7096 GCF_000164805.1 Carlito syrichta | reverse complement strand
GTTAGTCAGCTAGATAGCTTCCTGGCTAGCTAGTGATGTCAGTGAGTTAAGTCAGTTGGCTAGCCAACTGGCTAGCTGGTTAAGTCAATGAGTTTAGTCAGCTTTCTATCCAGCTGGATAGGTAGGAAACTAGCTAGATAAGTCAGCTTGCTAGTCAGCAGGCTAGCTGTTCAAGTAAGCTAGTTAAGTCAGCTGGTTAGCCTGCTGACTAGGTAGGCAGCCAGCTAGTTTAATGAGCTGGCTAGCAGTTTGCTAGCTTAATCAGTTAGGTAAGTCAGCTGGCTAGCATGCTGGTTAGATAGGTAGCCAGCAAGTTAAGTTAGCCAGCTGACTAGCTGGTTAATTCAACTAGTTAAGTCAGCTGGCAACAAGCTGGCTAGCTAGTAAAGTCAGCTCATTAAGTCAGATGGCTATCCAGCTGGTTATCTTGTTAAAAAGCAAGTTAAGTCAGATGGCTAGCCATCTGGCTAGCTAGATATTTCAGCTAGTTAAGTCATCTGGCTAGCTAGGACCCTAGTTATATAAGTCAGCTAGCTATGTCAGCTAGCTAGCTACTTAAGTCAGCTAGTTAAGTTAGCTGGCTAGCTAGAGATCTAGATAGGTAGCTAGCTAGTTAAGCCAGCTGACTAGCTAATTTGCTAGCTGATTAAGTCAGCTGGTTAAGTCAGCTTGCTAGCTAGTTAACTCAGTGAGTTTAATCAGTTGCCTAGCCAGCTGCCTAGCTGGGTTGCTAGCTAGTTAAGTCAGCTGGCTAGCCAGTTAACTAGCTAGTTTCATAACCTAGTTAAGTCAGCTCACTAGCCAGCTGGTTAGCTAGGTAGATAGGTAGTTATTTCAGCTGGCAAGCCAGCGGGCTATGTATGTAGCTAGCTATTTAAGTCAACTGGCTAACCAGCTGGCTACCTAGGTAGCTAGGCAGTTAGGACATTTTGGTTGCCAGCTGGCAAGCTAGTTAAATCACCTAGATAAGTAAGCTGGCTAGGCAGCTGGCTAGTTAGTTAGCTAGATAATTATGTCAGCTGTCTAGACTGCTGGCTATCTAGTTAAGTCACCTAGTTAAGTCAACTTGCTATCCAGCTGGCTAGCTAGGTAGCTTGCTGCTTAAGTCATCTGGATAGACAGCTGGCTAGCTATTCAAGTCACTTAGTAAAGTCAGCTGACTAGCCACCTGTCTAGCTATGTAGCAAGCTAATTAATTCAGCTGATTAGCAAGCAGGCCAGCTAATTCAGTCAGCTAGTTAAGTAAGCTGGCTAGCCAGCTGGTTAACTATGTAGCTAGCTAGTTAAGTCAGTTGGCTAGCAAGCTGGATAGCTAGTTAAGTCAGCTAGTTAAGTCTGCTGGTTAGCGAGTTGGCTAGCTAGGTAGAGAGCTAGTTAATTCAGCCGGCCAGTCAGCTGGCTAGCTAGTTAAGTCAGCTAGTCAAATCAGCTAGCTAGCTTTGTCAGCTAGATAGTTAAGTCCACTAGTAAAATCAGCTGGCTAGCTAGGTAAGTCGGTTAGTTATGGCAGCAGACTATCCAGGTAGCAGGATAGCTAGTTAATAAGGTGAGCTGGCTAGCAAGCTTGATAGCTAGTTAAGCAACCAAGTTAAGTCTGATCACTGTCAGGCAGGTTTGGTAGGCAGTTATGTAGTTAAGTCAGTTGACAAGCCAGCAGGCTTTGTAGATTGTTAGCTACTTAATTCATCTGGCTAGTTATTAAGAATCTAGTTATGTCAGTTAGTTAACTCAGCTGGCTATGCTGTTGTCTAGCTAGGTACCTAGCTAGTTAAGCCTGCTGGGTAGCCAGCTGGCTATTTAGTTAAGTCAGGTAGTTATGTCATCTGACTAGACTGCTGGCTAGCTAGGTAGGTAGGCAATTAAGTCAGCTGGCTACCAAGTGAAGACACCTATTTAAATCAGCTGGCTAGCCAGCTTGCTAGCTAGGTAGCTAGGTAGTTAGGTCAGCTGTCTAGTCACCGGGCTAGCTAGTTAAGTCACGTAGGTAAGTCAACTGACTAGGCAGATGGCTAACTACGCAGCTTGCTAGTTAAGTCATCTGGCTAGACAGCTGGCTAGGTATATAAGTCCCTAGGTAATTTAGCTGTATAGACAGCTGGCTAACTCTGTAGCAATCTAGTTAATTCAACTGGCTGGAAAGCAGGCCAGCTAGTTAAGACAGCTAGTTAAGTCAGCTGGCTAGCCAACTGGCTAGCTAGGTAGCGTCCTAGTTAAGTCACTTGGCTAGCCAGCTGGCTAGCTAATTAAGTCAGCAAATTAAGAAAGCTGGATATCCAGGTGGCTAGAGAGGTAGAGAACTAGGTAAGTCAAGTTGCTAGCCAGCTGGATAACTGGTTAAGCCAGCTAGTTAGTCATCTGTCTTGCCAGCTGCCTAGCTCGTTAATTAACTAGATAAGTCAGTTGGTTAACCAGCTGGCTAGTTAGTTAAGTCACCTCATTAAGTCATTTGGTTAGACAGCTCGCTAACTCATTAAAAAACTAGTTCAGTCAGATAGCTAGACAGCTGGCCACCTAGTTATTTAAGCTAGTAAAGTCAGCTGGCTAGCTAGGTTCTAGCTAGTTAAGTCAGCTAGTTATGCCAGCAAGTTAGCTAGTTAAGTCAGCTAGTTACATCTGGTAGTTAGCTAGATAACTAGAAAGGTAGCTGGCTAGTTATTTCAGCTAGTAAAGTCAGCTGGATAACTAAATAGCTAGCTAGTTAAATCAGGTAGTTTAGTCAGTTGGCTTGCGAGTTAAGTCAGCTAGTTAATTCAGCTGGTTTGCCAGCTGCCTAGCTGGTTAGTTAGCTATTTAAGTCAGCTGGTTAACCAGTTGGCTAGCTAGTTAAGAAAACTAGTTGTCAACTCACTAAAAGCTGGTTATCTAGGTAGCTAGGAAGTTATGTCAGCTGGTAAGCCATCGGGATATGTAGTTAGCTAGCTAATTTAGTCACCTGGCTAGCCACTTGATTAGATAGTGATATCAGCTAGTTAAGTCATCTGGTTAGAGAGCTGGCTAAATAGTTAAGTCAGCTAGCTGACTCTGCTGGCTACCAGCTGGTTAGCTGGTTATGTCTGTTCGTTAAGTCAACTGGCTAGCCACTTTACTATGTACGTAGCTAGCTAATTTAGTTAGTAGGCAAGCCGGCTGGCTAGCTAGATAACTCAGCGGGTTAAGTGCGCTGGCTCGAGGGATGGCTAGCTAGGTGGCTAGCTAGTTAAACCAGCTGGCTAGCCAGATATTTATCTAGTTAAGTCAGCTAATTAAGTAAGCTGGTTAGCAGGCTGGCTAGCTAGGTGGCTGACAAGATATACCGGCTGGTTAGGAGGCTGATTAGTTATGTGGCCAGCTAGTTAAGCCTGCTGGCTAGCCAGCTGAACAGCAGGGTGGCTAGCTAGTTAAGTCAGCTGGCTATCTGACTGTACAGTCAGCTGGCTAGCTATTTAACCGAGCTCACTAGCCAGTTGACCAGCCCACTAGCTAGCTAGTTGGCTGCCTAGCCAGCTAGCTAACCAGGTAGCTAGATCATTAAGCTAGCTGGCTAGCTATCTAGCCAAACAGGTAGCTAGCTAATTAAGTCAGCTGGCTAGCCAGCTATCCAGCCAACTGGCTAGTCAGTTAGTGAAGTAAGCTAGCTATCCAGCTAGCTTGTTAAGTCAGCTAGCAAGTCAGCTAAATATTCAGCTAGCTAGTTAAGTCAGCTAGGTAGTCAGCTTGCTAGTCAGCTAGCTAGTCAACTAGATAGTTAAGTCAGCTACCAGTTTACTAACCAGTAAGCTAGCTAGTTAAGTAAGCTGACTAGACAGTTAGATAGCTTGTTTGCTAGCTAGTTATGTCAGCTAGATAGCCAGTTAGCTAGTCATCTAGCTAGATAAGTCAGGTAACAAATCAACTACTTACCTAACTAGTCGACTAACAACTCAGCTAACTTTTCAGCTAACTAGTGGGCTCACTCGATTTTCATCAGGTCAGCTAACTATTCGTCTTGCTAACCTGTCAACCAGTCAGCAAACTAGTTGGCTCGCTCACCAGCCAACAGGTCAACTAACTTCCTGGTTCTCTCTCAGGCCAACAGGTCAGCTAACTAGTCGGCTTGCTTGACAACTGACTAGCTATGTCAGATCACCGGTTGGCTCGCTCGATGGCCAACTAAGTCCAACCAGTTGGCACACGTGCCAGCAGACTAAAGTCAGCTGACAAAGCTCACTCGCTGGCCAATTATTTAAGTCGGTTGATCAGTCGGCTTACTTGCCAGCTGACTAGTTAAGTCAGCTGAACAGTCGGCTCACTTGAGGGCCGACTGGTTAATTCAGCTGAAAATTAGGGTCATTCACTCGTCGACTAGTTAAGTCAGCACACCTGTAGGCTTACTCGCCAGCCGACTAGTTAATTCAGTTAATTGGTCGGCCGACTAGTTGGCCAACTAGTTAAGTCAGATAACCAATCAACTGACTAGTGGGCCAACTTGTCAGCCAATAAGTTAGGTCAGCTAAATAGTTAGCCGAATAGGTAGGTCAGCTAACTAGTGAGCAAACAAGTCGGCCGACTAGTTAGGTCAGCAATGTAGCCAGCCAACACGTTAACCGAGCTAACTAGAGGGGCAACTCTTCAGTCAACTAGTTAACCCAGCTAAATAGT
>NW_007249695.1:0-1153 GCF_000164805.1 Carlito syrichta | reverse complement strand
TAGCTAGTGATGTCAGCGTGTTATTTCAGCTGTCTAGCCAATTGGCTTTGTGGGTTAAGTCAGCTAGTTTAGTCAGCTATCTAGCCAGCTGGCTATGTAGGAAGCTAGCTAGGTATGTCAGCTTACTAGCCACTATGCTAGCTGTTCAAGTCAGCTAGTTAAGTCAGCTGGTTAGCCTGCTGCATAGGTAGGCAGCAAGCTAGTTAACTGAGCTGGCTAGCCAGCTTGCTAGCTTAAGTCAGCTATGTAAGTCAGTTGGTTAGCCAGCTGGCTAGATAGGTAGTCAGATAGTTAGGTCAGCTGGTTAGCCAGCTGACTACCTGTTTAAGTCAGCTAGTTAAGTCAGCTGGCAACCACCTGGCTAGCTATTTAGTCAGCTCATTAAGTCAGTTGGATATCCAGATGGTTAGTGAGTTAAAAAGCTTAAGTCAGATGGCAATCCATCTGGCGAGCTAGTTATTTCAGCTAGTTAAATCAGCTGGCTAGCTAGGTAGCTAGCTATATAAGTCAGCAAGTTATGTCAGCTAGCTAGCTAGTTAAGTCAGCTAGTTAAGTCAGCTGGCTAGCTAGATAGCCAGCTATGTAGCTACTTAGTTGACCCAGCTAGTTAATCAAGCTGGCTAGCTAGGTAGCTAGCTTGTTAAGTCAGCTAGTTAAGTCAGATTCCTAGCTAGTTATTTCAGAGAGTTAAGACAGCTGGATAGCCAGCTGCATATCCGGGTAATTAGCTAGTTAAGTCAGCTGGCTAACCAATTAGCAAGCTAGTTAAGCAACCTAGTTAAGTCAGCTCAATATCCAACTGGTAAGCTAGGTAGCTAGGTAGTTAAATCAGGTGGCAAGCAAGCGAGCTACATAGGCAGCTAGCTAGTTAAGTCAGCTGGCTATCCAACTGACTAGCTAGGTAGCTAGGCAGTTAAGTCAGTCTGCAAGTCAGCTGGTTATGTAGTTAACTCATATACTTAAATCAGCTGACTAGACAGCTGGCTATCTAGGTAGGTAGATAGTTATTTCAGCTGTCTAACCTGCTGGTTAGCAAGTTAAATCACCTAGTTAAGTCAGCTAGCTTGCCATCTGGCTAGCTAGGTAGCTTGCTACTTAAATCAGCTGACTACAGCTGGCTAGCTAGTTAAGTCACCACGTTAAGTCAGCTGGG
>NW_007249694.1:8599-11261 GCF_000164805.1 Carlito syrichta | reverse complement strand
CAACTTACAGAAACAGTATAATATCATACACAAATCAATCAAGTAACATCACGTTGACAGTGTAAAGGTAGAAGTAGAAGATCTTAATTGATGTGGAAAAGGGATTTGACAAAAGTTCACGGCCATTCATGATCAAAACACTAAAAAAAAACTAAGAATAGGGGAAAAAAACTTCCCATAAGAAAGGCCGTATATGAAAAGCTAACAGGATACTTGATGATGACACTTTAAGCTTCTCCCAAAAGATCAGGACAAGAATGTATTCTCTCGCCAATTCTATTCAAGATAGTGTTAAGAATTCTGGACCCAGCAATTAGTCAAAAATAAATTTTAAAGGTATCCTAATGTGACATACACAAGTAAAGTTAACTCTCTTCACCCAGGTACAACGTTATATATAGATAACTCCAAAAAGTTCAAAAAGGCACACACACACTGCTTTCAGAATTAATACATCTAATCCAGCCATGTTGTAAGACACAAATTCAACATACAGAAGCCAGGTGCCTTTCTATACTATCAAAGGGCAACGTGAAGTAACCACTAAGAAAACAATCCATTTACAATAGCAACCAAAACAATAAAATAGTAGGAAAAAAAAAAACTTAACTAGACAAAAGAACAGTACACTAAGAAATAGCAAAATATCGCTGACAGAAATTAAAGAGGACATAAGGAAATGAAAGAGAAATATTGTGTTTGCTAATTGGAAACCATGATACTGTAAAAGATGCCAATACTACCCCCCAAAGCATTACAAATACAATGAAGTTTCTATCAGAATCCAAATGATATTTTTTCTGTAGAAATAAAAAATCCCATTCTAAAGTTCACGTAGAATTGGCACGAGACCCGAAATAGCCAAAACAATCTGGAAATGAACAAAGTTTAAAGCTTCACACTTTCTGCCTTCAAACTTAGCACACGATTCTAATAACCCAAACAGTGAGGTACTGGTATGAAAGCAGACATATCGACCCATGGAACAGAACGAACCCCACCTAGGAATCGCCATACACATATATTGCCAGATTCATTCAGTGGAAACAGAGCAGTCTTTTGACAGACAGTTCTCAGAAAACTGGATACCCTCAAGCTAGAGAAAAATTTCAAGCCTTGTCTTGCACCACAAAATTTTTTAACTTAAAATGGATAAAATACTTGAAGAGATGGAATTTTTAAAACCCTTAGATGATAGATGCTTAGAAGATAAACTTCATGACAGTGAACTTGTCAATTTTTTCACGTACACACCAAAATACACAACAGACTTCACCAGAATTAAAAACCTTTGTGTATCAGAGAACACTCCCAACAGAGAAAATTAGCAACCCAAAATATGAGAAAAAACACTTTGGAATCGTAGTTTTAAGTAACCAATATACATGATATAATGTCTAATCTCTTATAAATGAAGTATTTTATTTTATTTTATTTTATTTCTGAGTTGGAGTCTCACTCTGTCGCCCACACTGGAGTGCAGTGGCCGCTCCCGGCCACCGCAGCCTCGACCTGCTGGGCTCCGGCGATCCTTCTGCCTCAGCCTTCCAAGTAGCCGGAATTACAGGCAGGTGCTACCACGTCCGGCTGATTTCTTTTATTTATTGTAGAGATGAGGTCTCGCTGCCCAGGCGGGTCTCGAACCCGCGGGCTCAGGCAATCCACTCACCTCAGCCTCCCAAAGGCGCGGGATTACAGGCTGAGCCACCGAGCCCGGCTAAAGGAACAATTTTAAATCTCATCCAAAAATGGGAAATTAACCTGAACAGACACGTCTTCCAAGATATGCACATGACCCACACGAAAAACTGCACATCACCACTAAGCCTTAGGGAAATGTGAATCAAAACAACAGTGAACAGCACCTCATTTATTCAAGATGAATAAATTCTAGAGTCCTGCCGTACAACATTGTGTTTACAGTTAACTTTCCTGCATATACAGCACTTAAAATTCTATGTGGATTTCCTGTTTGCGTTCTCATGACAAAAGTCAGAACAAAACAATACAAACAAGTAAGGAGACTCCACTACACAACACGACATGACGTTATGAAAAAAGAAAATGAATAAAAGAGAAAACGTGAAGGGGAATGTGAAGGGAAGGGATTGGACCCGTTAACAATCACTGATGATAATGTAAAATGATAACCTTCTAGGGGAAAACCTGAGCAATGGTGCATATCATACCACAAAATCCAGTGATTTCGCTTGTGGCACATGCCACAAAGCAGGTGAGAAATCGGGGGGGGGGGGCAGCAGTTGAGGGGAACTTCTAGGGGAAGGAGGGGCATACCTTATCAACAAGGGTACCCGCATGATCAGTGTTTGCATACCTAACCCTGAATTGTACCCCACATCTTTATAATGAATCAGCCAATTAAAAAGATAAAACAGGATAAATTAAGAGACTAAAAAATAAAGAGCTTCTAAACTCACCGTGCAGGGCCAAGGTCCAGGAGCCCCGCACTGAAGTTCCCCCCCGTGTTCTCAGGGCACCAACCCTGCCGAGCCTGCGGCGCGGAGGCGGCTCCGCGGTGGGCGGCGACGCCGGGCCGGTTCCGGGGTCATCGGCTCCTCTGGGGCCCGGGTCGTAGGTGCGGGGCCGGCCACGGTGGTCAGCTGCGCTGGGGCCCGGCTCGGCGGCGGGGCCGGCTCCAGGG
>NW_007249694.1:5876-7894 GCF_000164805.1 Carlito syrichta | reverse complement strand
GCAGCGCTGAAACCCCGGCTCCGCGGTCGTCGGCGAGGGAGCGCGGCTCCACGGTCGGCGGCGGTGCGGGGGGCCGGCTCCGCGATCCTCATTTTCGCACGGGCTGCAGCTCGCCAGTCTATGGAGACTGCGGGGGGGGGTCTGGCCTACTGGTTGGCGGCATCGTGGGGGTCCTTGTTCGGCTGTCGTCAGCGGCGCTTGGTCCGGGCTCTGTGGTCGTCAGCTGCGCGGAGGCTCCATCTCTTTGTCTGCAGAGGGGCTTGCTCTTCGGTCGGCAGCGGAGCAGAGAGCCAGTCTCTGTGCTCCCAGGCGGTGCGGGGGACACCGGTCAGGGGCAGCGGGAGGGCCCCGGGGTCCTTCATGCAGGGCAGCGCTGGAACCCAGGCTCCCGTCATCAGCTGCTCATCGGACCTGTGCAGAGAGCCCCTCCGTGTGGGCCCTGCCTCCGAGCTGGTCAGCTAGGCGCGGACTCCAGCTCCTCCATCTGCGGAGGCGCAGGGAGCCTGGCTTAGCCGCTCGCGGTGGCGCTTGGAGCCCGGCTTTGCGGCCCGCGGCAGTGCGGGGTCACCCGGCTCCGGGCCGGCGGCCCTCGTCTACGCTGGGGCTCCAGCACCTCCGGCTGTGGAGGAGCGGGTGGCCTGGCTTCCAGTCCGTTGCGCCGCCGGGCCCGGACTCCGTGTTCGTTGGTGCAGGAGTCCAACTCCGCCCTTTATCATGCTGCGGGGATCCTGGGACTGGTGCCAGGCGTGGGCGCGGGAGGCGTGGCTTAGTGGTCGTCAATCACACTAAGTCTCCGATTCCCCGGTCCGCGTCTGAGGAGGCGGGGCTTCTGGCTTCCGGGTGGACTGCAGTGCAGCACCCCCCCATGTTTACTACTTTGGTGGACACAGCACACCAGCAGAGAACTCGTGCTGGCCTGAAGGAAGTCTGACTCACTGGTCATACACATTTGTATCCATCATGGTGAATAATTAGACAGCGTGTCTGTTACAACGATGTGTAAAACGCCCGAATCCTCTCTGAACTTGACTCTCCTTATTCACAATACGAACAAACTTGAATTTATAAAGTCTCCACCACGGAGTTTTTTTTTTTTTATAGCAAACCTCCCTTGAATGAGATGTGGTTTCAAGTCTCCCTTTGAAGCTTTGCAAGGAGGCAGAACTGCATCAATTTTCAGGTACTGAGTTACAAAAATGCTATGAAAATAATAAAAAGTCAAAATATGCGCTCTAAATCTAAGAAATGCTACTATGTAAAATCTAAATTGACAGTCAGCCTTTCTTTTTAAATCAGTGACAAAATATACAAGATAAGCCGGGCTCCGTGGCTCAGCCTGTACTCCTGCGCCTTTGGGAGGCTGAGGTGAGTGGATTGCCTGAGCCCGCGGGTTTGAGACCCGCCTGGGCATGTGAGACCACATCTCTACAATAAATCAAAAATTAGCCGGGCGTGGTAGCATTCGCCTGTAGTTCCAGCTACTTGGAAGACTGAGACAGAAGGAGGCAGAAGGATCGCCAGAGCCCAGCAGATCGAGGCTGCGGTGACCAGGAGCAGCCACTGCACTCCAGTTTTTGCGACAGGTGAAGCCCTGAACTAAGGCAGCGGAGTAGGAATCGAGAGGAGGTGCTGAATTGGAGGGCGATGTCAGCATCATCCAGTGTGTTCTAGGGGCCTGGATGAGTGGGGTTGAGCCAGCAGGTCTTGGTGACTGGCTGGAATTCATCAGTTCAACTTGAATACTGGTTTGGAGGAGTGGAGGGAACACAGGGGTCTACTTCTGGGTCTTCTTTAGGGGTGCGAGCTGGGCCAAGTTCCTTAACTCCCTGGATCTCAGTGTCTTTCCTCTGTAAAGTGTATCTACGAATCCCTGTGCTTCCTACTGCAAGGAATTCCAAGACTTCCTGTGTGCGTAAGTCCTTTGAAAACTGCAGTCACTCTCTTAGTGAACAGTGTTCTTCCTGCAGCTCCGTGCTCAGGAGAGTGGGCCACAGGGATGGCACTTGCTGATGGGAGTG
>NW_007249694.1:1355-5443 GCF_000164805.1 Carlito syrichta | reverse complement strand
GGAGAGCAGTGTGCTCATGGGTCAGGCACTGATTCTCTGGGGGCCTTGTTCCCTTACCTGCTAACTGACAATAGGAACATCTTCTGAAAATGAAGCACGAGACCGGTGGACTCCCATGGTCTCTGTGACCAGAGAGAGGCCTTTCTGCTGAGCCACAAACCTTGGCCTTTCTCTGGGTGTTTTGGAAGTAGATATTGAAGGATTTTGCCATGGACACCCCTCCTACTGGGAAAGAGGGAGGTGATTAAATGATAAATGCAGGTGGAGTGTTTAGAGCTTATTGCAGTTCAGCCTACTGGTTGGGAAAGCCAAGGCCCAGGGAAAGTGAATGATTCGTCCCAGACAGTTTTGCTATCTGGTTGCTGAGGGGGGTCCAAGCACCTTGGCAACGTGTCTACCAGACCCACACTTCTTCCACACCGAGACCCTCTTGCCTTTTGCTTGAGATGTCCAACTCTGTGTCCTCCATCATCCTGGAAAAAAGAAGTGTGACTCAGCCTGTGTCCAGAACTGGGGTGCTTGCATCTCTTTTCTATTGTATATTTTCAGTTTGTTTAAGGCAGAGACTACTTGGACCACTTAACTTTGTTGGGAGGAATTTTGGCCAGTCCCTGGTGCTGTTTTCCCGGGCTCTCACCTATAGTGTGCTGGGACTCCAGGAAGGCCTTGGAGCCAGGGCAGTGGCAGAAGCTACTGAGGAAGGCTTGACCTACAGACTTGGGATGCATCCCTATTTTAACACCTAAGTGGTACTGGAAAGAATACAGAGTGGCTCAGGCTATGTCCACGACCTGGATGACCTAACACCTGCTATGTGTTTCTGTTTTAAGACCTGAGGTGTATACTTGTTAAAATAGGGATGTGCACCTATGTTAACATCTACCATTAATCTATTCATGCATTTGCCAAAAGCATATTGGCTATCTAGTGTGTAAGGTGTCTAAGAAATTGAGAAGTTTGTTGGAGAATGAGACTTACTGATGTAGACCCAGAGTTTCTGAGCTCCTTTGGATTTAAAATGTTTCCAATTTAAAAGTATTGTATATATAACTATTCTCGAATATGCTTGTGGTGTATACTTGGTAAGGAATATAGCACCAGTATGACAGAAGTGCTCTTTTTGTTACCGGTCCCCATAGGTCATTGTTCTTTTTGGTTTGTTTTTTTTTTGAGTTGGAGTCTTGCTCTGTCGCCCAGACTGGAGTGCAATGGCCGTTCCCAGCCACCACAGCCTCGACCTGCTGGGCTCCGGCAATCCTTCCACCTCAACCTTCCAAGTAGCTGGAACTATAGGGGTGTGCTACCACACCTGGCTAATTTTTGATTTATTATAGAGATGAGGTCTTGCCAAGTTGCCCAGGTGGATCTCGAACCCACGGGCTCAGACAATTCACTCACCTCGGACTCCCCAAGCGAGGGATTACAGACTGAGCCACCGAACCCAGCGTCATGGTTCTTAATAGTAGCTGCCTGAGTCATTTTGTGTTGCTATAAAGGAATACTTGAGGCTGGGTAATTTATAAAGCAGAGGCGCTTGTTTGGCTCATGGTTCTGCAGACCCTGCAGGAAACATGGCCCCAGCTTCTGCTTCTGGAGAGGGCTTTGGGCTACTTCTACTCACAGGCAGAAGGCGCAGTGGAGCCTGTGTGCAGAGATCACGTGGTGAGAGAGGAAAGGTCGGGGGAGGTGCCAGGCTCTCTTTAGCCATCAACTCTAGCAGAAAGCAATAGAGTGGGAACTCTCTGACTCCCCCAACCCTGAGAGCCTCAGTCTATTCTGGAGGGATCTGCCTCCTTGGCCCAAACACGGCCTACCAGGTCCTACCTCCAGCATCGGGGATCAGATTTCAACGTGAGATTTGGAGGGGAAGAGCCTCCAAGCCCCAGTAGCAATGGTCACAGAGGCCCTCCCTGTCTGGGTGTGTTCGTGCTACTCAGGTCTGGTTGAAGGAAGGCCACAGGCAGAGACAGGCTTCTCCTTCTGGTTCTGTGATCAGGTCCTGCCCTGGCTCATCCATGTCTAAACTGAGCAGGAACTATCATGGTGCTCTCATTCACGCCATAGCTCCTCCGGTGGTTTTCATGGTGACACTTAATTTGGGGGCAAAGTTTTGGGTTGAGAAGACGAGGCACTTTCTCTCACTTTGCCTCATTAATATGAATCTCCCCCACATCCTTCAGAGTAGAGTGAATAAAGGGTGCATTTTATACAACCTCAGTCGTCTTTCCCCAAACTCTCCTGAGTCTTTTCTTGTGAAGAACACATTGTGTCAGGCCAGCTATCTTGTTTTTTTTTTTTTTTTTTGAGTTGGAGTCTTACTCTGTCGCCCAGACTGGAGTGCAGTGGCCG
The DNA here is from genome assembly GCF_000164805.1 of Carlito syrichta. Taxonomy (NCBI): domain Eukaryota; kingdom Metazoa; phylum Chordata; class Mammalia; order Primates; family Tarsiidae; genus Carlito; species Carlito syrichta. The sequence continues at coordinate 3,094 of NW_007249694.1, read as the reverse complement.
CTCCCAGCCACCGCAGCCTCGACCGCTGGGCTCCGGCGATCCTTCTACCTCAGCCTTCGAGTAGCTGGAACTACAGGCACACGCTACCATGCCCAGCTAGTTTTTGCTTTATTGTAGAGATGAGGTCTCGCCAAGTTGCCTAGGTGGGCCAGGTCAGCTGTCTTTAAAGCTGCAGGCATGAAAGGATATTTCAGTATGAAATTGCATCTGAATCTCTCTCTAAAATACGTTCATTTGGCATAGAGGAGCCTGAGGTGGCCGTGACCATCCTGGAGAATCTATGGCTGCCCGACAGCTCTATTTGTTTGAGATTAACACTGTACAGAACTCTCCAGAGCCTGACTCAGTTCCATGTAGGAAGGCTGTATTATTGATAGTGTCTGCTCAGTAATTCATCTCAGAACCAGGATAGAAATCAGAGGTATCTAAGGTCTTTGGGTAATAGTGATTTAAGCAGTCAACACCCGTTTAACTTTTCCTAGCTCGGAAGTCACAATCAGTTTCATGGCTGCTACTCAGTGTGTGTGTTAGTTCTGGAACATTTTTTTCCCTTTCCCCTGGTGTCTCAGAATTTTAGATGCTATTTCTGTGCCTATTTGCTAATGTACCCAGGCTGAATATTTCTTCTTTACTCTTAGCATGAAACTTTTCCTCTCAATTCTCTGAAACTTCAGATAAGCTTCACATTGCAAAATACAGTAGAATAAAGTTGAGAGAACAGGTTGATGAAATACAATGATACATTAGTCAAGAGAACTCAAAAGCTGTATGAGTGTATCTCTAAAGCAGTGTGATGGGAATGGCAGTTTAATTGTCTGGGATAATAAAGTGCCAAGTAAATGAAGTAGTAAGAATATTTAGGGGCAGAGTTTCATAGACAGTTTCTTTGGGGATCACGACAGGATAAATGATGTCCTTAATTTCTTTTCCATTGTGAGTGCTTATGTGAGGATAGAGGGAAGGGATTAGGCCAATAACATTCGAAGACTGAACCACACTCTCATATGGATCGGTTTTTTTTTCCCACATATATATATATATATATATATATATATATATATATAAAATCAGTCTGTAAATACCAGTCTTGTAATTGTGCAGTTTTGACTATGTCCTTTCCCGTGTGGGTCTTCCATTAGCCATGGAATGATTGCAAGCTTTTGTAATGCAGCCTCCAAGCACCTACGGAGTCTGGGTCCTGCATCTCTCTCCAGTGTCATTTTGAGCCCTTTCCCCCACTGTCCTCTGTGTCCCACCACATTGGCCTCTTTCAGTCGCTCAGTGATCCCTTCTCCTCCTGCCCCAGGTTTGTCACACAAGACTGAAGACCACTTCCCTCCCCACCTGGCCAGCTCTTCATCCATCTAGAACTTGGCCTGAATCTTTTTCAGTGAGGCCTTTCCTGATGATCCATCCTAGGTTAGGTCTCCCATGGTGTGCTGTGAATGGCAGTGCTGCTGAAGTACTTGTGACCGTTGCAGTAGATGAGCTGCGTGATGTGGCCTGAGATCCTTGAAGCTGGGGACATGTCTTTGCTGCACCCCACACCTCACACTGTGCCTTGCTGTCACGCAGAGGCATTCAGTAAAGGATTGCATGAACTGGATTCCGTGTTCCAGTCTGTAGGCTTTTGTAGTTTATTGGGAGCATGCGAGAATGGAAGATTGTTTGCTAAACGGTCTCAAAGATGTGTTTGAGTAACTGGGATCAGGAGAATGAGACTTACTGATGTAGCCCTA
>NW_007249694.1:0-1183 GCF_000164805.1 Carlito syrichta | reverse complement strand
AAAAAATCAACCGGGCGTGGTAGCGCATGCCTGTAATTCTGGCTACTTGGAAGGCTGAGGCGGAAGGATCGCCGGAGCCCAGCAGGTCGAGGCTGCGGTGGCCGGGAGCAGCCACTGCACTCCAGTCTGGGCAACAGAATGAGACTCCAACTCAAAAACTAAAAAAAATAAAATAAAATAAAATGTTTCCAGTTTTAAAGTGTTGTGTATATAACTATTCTCGAATATGCTTGTGGTATAAGGAAGATAGCTGATCTGAGAGCTGGTCTGAGAACCAAATGTAAGTGCGTGAGGCGTTTAAGTTCTTTTTTTTTTTTGAGTTGGAGTCTCACTCTGTCTCGCAGGCTGGAGTATAGAGGCACACTCACGGCCACTCCAGCGTCAACCTGATGGGCTCCCATGATACCAAGCAGCCGGAACTACAGGCGCATGCTACCACCCCCAGCTAATTTTTTATTTATTGTAGGGTCTTGCCAAGTTGCTTGGGCTAGTCTTGAACCCACAGGCTCAGGCAATCCACTCACCTCAACCTCCCAAAGTGCTAGAATTACAGGGGCATTTAAGTTCTAAGACAGGTGATCTCTTGATGACAGAGCAAGGGCAGACCAACATTCTCATGTATTCAAATGCAAGGTGCGTTTCCTCAAAGTTAATTTAATTCTCAGGAAAGAGAGGTGCTCCTGTGCATACTCTCAATCAATTTATTTTGGTCAATGAAGTTTTTTTTTTTGGTTTTTTTTTTTTTTTTTTGAATCAGAGTCTCACTCTGTCACCCAGGCTGGAGTGCAGCGGCACACTCATGGGCACCTCAGCTACGACCTGCTGGGCCCAGGCAGTTCCTCCACCTCAGCCTTCCAAGTAGCTGGAACTACAGGTGTATGCTACCATGCCCATGCCCAGCTAATTTTTTGATCTATTGTAGAGGTGAGGTCTCACCAAGTTGCCCAGGTTGGTCTCAAACCCGTGGGCTCAGCAATCCTTGCGCCTCGGCCTCCCAAAGTGCTAGGATTATAGACGTGAGCCACCATGCCCAGCCAGTGAAGTATTGTTTACAGAAGAGAGCTGAGCCTGGAATAACTTTAGTCAGTGCTGGCTTTAGTTGCTTAGAGAGATCAAATAATAGAACAGCCTTCACAAAAAGAAAAAGGAAGCAACTCAACTTCCTCAGACTTGGTAAATATTT
>NW_007249693.1:0-17481 GCF_000164805.1 Carlito syrichta | reverse complement strand
TCTGGATTTCCAGCTGGCTAGCTAGGTAGCTAGCTAGTTAAGCCAGCTGGCTATCCACAGGGCTAGCTAGTGTTGTCAGCTAGTTATGCCAGCTTGCTAGCCAACTGGTTAAATTATGTCAGCTAGTTGAGTCAGCTGGCTAACCAGCTGGCTAGCTTGTTAAGTCAGCTAATTCATTCAAGTGGCTAGCCAACTGACTAGCTATGTAGCTCACTACTTTAGTCAGCTGACTAGCCAGCTGGCTACCTGGTTAAGTCAGCTAGTTAAGTCAGGTTGCTAGCCACCTGGCTCATTATGTAGCTAGCTAATTAAGGTAGCTGGCTAGCCGGCTGGCTACCTAGTTAAGTCAGCGAGTTAAGTGAGCTCAATAGACAACTGCCTAGGTAGATGGCTAGCTAGTTAAGCCAGCTGGTTAGCCAGATGGCTATCTATTTAATTCTGCTAGTTAAGTCAGCTCGTTAGCCAGCTGGCTAACTAGGTGGCTGGCAAGTTAAGCCGGCTGGTTAGCAGGCTTGTTATGTAGGTGGCCAGCTAGTTAAGCTAGCTGGCTAGCCAGCTGACCAGCAGTGTGGCTGGCTAGTTAAGTTGGCTGGCTATCCAACTGTCCAGCCAGCAGCCTTCCTAATTAAGCCGGCCTGCTAGCCAACTGGCTAGCATGCTAGCTGGATAGCTGGCTCCCTAGCCTGCAAGCCAGCTATGTAGCTAGCTAGTTAAGCCAGATGTCTAGCAGTTTAGCCAAACATTTGGCTAGCTAGCTAGTTAAGTCAGCTGACTAGCCAGCTATCCAGCCAACTTGCTAGTCAGCTACTTAAGTCAGCTAGCTATGCATCTAGCTAGTTAAGTCAGCTAGCTAGACAGCAAGATAGCTTGTTTGTTATCCAGTTATGTCAGCTAGGTAGCCAGCCAGCTAGTAAGCTAGCTAGTTAAGTCACCTAGCAAATCAGCTTGTTACTTAGCTAACTAGTCGGCTAGAAACTCAGCTAGCTGATCATTTAACTAGTGGGATCGCTCGCTTTCCATCAGGTCAGCTAACTAGTCGGCTCCTTTGCCTGCCAACTGGTCAGCAAACTAGTCGGCTCGCTCGCCAGTCAAGAGGTCAACTAACTTGTCGGCTCTCTCACAGGCCAACAGGTTAGCTAGCTAGTAGGCTTGCTCTCCAGACCACTAGTTAAGTCAGCTCAGCAGTTGGCTTGCTCACCAGCTGACTAGTTAAGGCAGTTCACCTGTCACCTCAATCACCGGTCGACTAATTAAGTTGGCTCATTGGTTGGCTTACTGGCCTACTGACTAGTTAAGTCCTCTGACCAGTCGGCTCACTTGCCAGACAACTAAAGTCAGCTGACCAGTCAGTTCACTCGCCAGCTGAATAGTTAAGTCAGCTAAACAGTCGGCTTACTTGTCGCCTGACTTGTTAGGTCAGCTTACCTGTCAGATCACTCATTGGACAATTAGTTAAAGCAGCTAACCTGTCGCCTCACTCGCTGGCCGACTAATTAAGTCAGCTAACCGGTCAGCCACCTAGCCCCAACTAGTTAAATCAGCTAACCACTCGGCCGAACAGTCGACTCACTTGTCAGCTGACAAGTTAGCTCAGCTAAATTGTCACCAGCAAGTTAGGCCATCTAACTAATCGGCCTACTAATTGGCCGACTAATTAGGTCAGCACAGCAGCCATCCAACTAAATAACATAGCTGACTAGTGGGCCAACTCGTCAGTCAATGATCTAACCCAGCTAACCAGTCTGCCGACTAGTCAGTCAACTTCTTAAGCCAGCTAACAAGTCGGTCGTGTAGTCAGTCAACGTGTTAAAAAAGCTAACTGTTCTGTCAACTCGTCAGATTATTAAGTCAGGTAGATAGCACGTTAGATAACAGGTTTGCTAACTAGTTAGCTAGCAGTTAAGTCATTTAGCTAGTTAAGCAGCTAACTATTTAAGTCAGTTTGTTAGCTAGGTAGCTAGCTAGTTAGCTAGCAGTTTAAATCGCTGGTAGCTAGGTAGTTAGCTAGTTAGCAAACTATTTAAGTCAGCTGTCTTGCTAGTCAGCTAGTTAGTTAATTCAGTTAGTTAAATCAACTGGCTGGCCAACTGACTAACTAGGTAGTGAGGTAGTTAAGTCAGTTGGCTAGCCAGTTGGCAAGCTGGTTAATTCAGCTAGATGAGATAGCTGGCTAGCCAGCTGACTAGGTAGGTAGTTAGCTTGTTAAGTAAGCTAGATAGTTACCTAGCTAGATAGTGATATCTTCGAGTTAAGTCAGTTGGCTAGCCAACTGGCTATTTGGTTAAGTCAGCTAGTTTAGTCAGCTGTCTAACCAGTTGGCTAGCAGGTAGCTAGCTAGAAAAGTCAGCTTGCTAGCCAGCAGGATATTTATTCAAGGTAGCTAGTTAAGTCAGCTGGCTAGCCTGCTGGCAAGGTAGGTAGCTAGATAGTTAAGTGAGCTGGCTAGCCAGCTTGCTAGGTTAAGTCAGCTATTTAAATCAGTTGACTAGTCAGCTTGCTAGATAGGCAGTCAGTTAGTTAAGTCAGCTGGCTAGCCAGCTGAATAGCTGGTTAACTCAGCTAGTTAAGTAAGCTGGAAACCAGCTGGCTAGCTAGTAAAGTCAGCTCATTAAGTCAGTTGGCTATCCAGCTGGTTAGTTAGTTAAAAAGCTAGTTATGGTCAGATGGGCTATCCAGTCAGGCTAGCTAGTTATTTCGGATAGTTAATTCAGCTGGATAGCTAGGAAGCTAGCTATATAAGTCAGCTAGTTATGTCAGCTAGCTAGCTAGTTAAGTCAGCTAGTTAAGTCACCTGGCTAGCTAGATAGCTAGCCAGGTAGCAAGTTAGTTAAGCCAGTTAGTTAAGACAGCTGGCTAGCTAGGTAGCTAGATGGTTAAGTCAGCCAGTTAAGTCAGCTTTCTAGCTAGTTAAGTCAGCTATCTAAATCAGCATGCTAGCCAGCTGCCTAGCTGGGCAGCTAGCTATTTAAGACAGCTGGTTTGTCAGTTAGCTAGCTAGTTAAGTAAGCTAGTTAAATCAGCTTACTAGCCGGCTGGTTAGGTAGGTAGCTAGGTAGTTAAGTCAGCTGGCAAGCCAGTTGGCTACATAATTAACTTGCTAGTTAAATCAGCTGGCTATCCATTTGTCTAGCTAGGAAGCTAGGCAGTTAGGTCAGGCTGCAAGCCAGTTGGCGAGCTTCATAAATCAACTATTTAGGTCAACTGGCTAGACAGCAAGCTAGCTAGGTAACTAGATAGCTAAGTCAGCTCTCTAGCCCGCTGGCTAGCTAGTTAAGCCACCTAGTTAAGTCAGCGGGATATCCAGCTAGGTGGTTTCCTAATTAAGTCAGCTGTCTAGTCAGCTGGCTAGCTAGTTGTCACCTATTAAAATCAGTTAGATAGGCAGATGGCTAGCTATATAGCAAGCTAGTTAATTCAGCTGTCTAGTAAGCAGGCCAGCTATTAAACTCAGCTAGTTAAGTCAGCTGGCTATTCAACTGGCCAGCTAGGAGTGAGCTTGTTATGTCAGCTGGGTAGCCAGCTGGATAGCAAATTAAGTCAACTAGTTAAGTCTGCTGACTAGCCAGCTAGCTAGCTAGTAGAGAGCTAGTTAAGTCAGCTCGGTAGCCAGCTGGATAACTAGTTAATTCAGCTTGTTGTGCCAGGATTCTAGCTGGTTAAGTCAACTAATTAAGTCAGTTGGCTAGCCAACTGGATAGCTAGGTACCAAGGCAGTTAAATCAGCTGGTTAGACAGCTCACTAGCTACTGAAGTCAGCTAGTTAATTCATCTGGCTTTCCAGCTGGCTAGGTAGGTAGCTAGCTAGTTAAGTCAGCTGGCTAGCCCTCTGACTAGCTGGTTAAGTCAGCTAGTTAATTCAGCTGGTCAGCCAGCTGGTTAGCTAGTGAAATCAGATAGATAAGTCAGCTGGCTAGCTAGTTGAGTCATTTAGTTAAGTCAGGTGTCTCGCCTGCTGCCTATCTGGGTAGCTAACTACTCAAGCAAGCTGACTAGCCAATAGACTAGCTAGTTAAGTGACCTAGTTAAGTCAACTCGCTAGCCAGCTGGTTAGCTAGGTAGCTAGGTAGTTAATTCAGCAGGTAAGCCAGCAGTATATGTCAGTAGCTAACTAGTTATGTCAGCTGGCTAGCCACCTGGCTAGCTAGAGTTTTCAGCTATTTCAGTCAACTGGCTAGCCAACTGGCTAACTAGTTATATTAGCTAGTTGAGTCAGCTGGCTAGCCAGCGGGCTACCTGGATAAGTGTGCTAGTTAATTCAAGGGGCAATCCAACTGGCTAGCTAGGTAGCTACATAGTTAATTCACCTGGCTAGCCAGCCGGCTAGCTGGTTAAGTCAGCTAGTTAAGCCAGCTGGCTAGCCACCTGGCTTGGTAGATACCTAGCTAATTTTGTCAGCTGGCTAGCTGGCAGGCTAGCTAGTTATGTCAGTGAGTTAAGTGAGCCAGCTAGTCAGCTTGCTAGCTAGGTGGCTAGCTAGTCAAGTGAGCTGGCTATTAAGATGGCTATCTAATTAAGTCAGCTAGTTAAGTCAGCTGCTTAGGCAGCTGGCTAGCTAGGTGGCCAGATAATTAAGCCCGTTCACTAGGCAGTGAACACTAGTGTGGCTGGCTAGTTAAGCCAGCTTTCTATCCTACTGTCCAGCCTGACGGCTGGCTATTTAAACTGGCTGGGTAGCCACGTGGATAGTCCACTAGCTAGCTAGCCAGTTGCCTAGCCATCTAGTCAGCCAGGTAGCTAGTTAGTTAAGCCAGCTGGCTAGCACTCTAGCAAACCATGTAGTTAGCTAGTTAAGTCAGCTGGCTAGCCAGCTAAATAGTCAACTAGCTAATCAGCTAGTTAAACCATCTAGCTAGCCAGCTAGCTAGATAATTCAGCTAGCAAGGCAACTAAATATTCAGCTAGCTAGTTAGCTAGCTAGTCAGGTTGCTTGTCAAATACCTATGTAAGTTAGCTAGCTAGCCAGCCTGCTAGTCAGATAGATAATTAAATCAGCTAGCCAGCTAATTAGCCAGTTAGCTAGCTAGTTAAGTCAGCTTGCTAGACTGCTAGATAGCTTGTTTTCTAGCTAGTTATGTCAGCTAAATAGCCAGCTAGCTAGTCAGCTACCTAATTAATTCAGCTAGCAAACCAGCTAGTTATTTGAGTAACTAGTTGGCTAACAATTCAGCTATCTGGTCATCTAACTAGTGGACTCACTCGCTTTCCATCAGGTCAACTAAATATTCAGCTTGCCAGCCTGCCAATTGGTCAGCAAACTAGTTGGCTCACTCGCCAGTCAATATTTCAACTAACTTGTTGACTTGATCGCAGGACAACAGTTCAGAGAACTAGTCGGCTTGTTTACCAGCTGACTAGTTAAGCCAGATCACAGGTCGGCTCACTCACCAACTGAATAGTTAAGGCAGCATACGCAGTGGCTCACTTGCCGCCTGACTAGTTAAGTCAGCTCAATGTTCAGCTCACTCACCGGCCGACTAGTTAAGCCTACCAGTCGACTCACTCGACAGCCGACTAAATTCAGCTGACCAGTCATCTCACACACCAGCCAACTAGTTATGTCGGCTGATCAGTCAAAATGCCTACCAGCTGACTAGTTAAGTCAGCTGACCAGTCGGTTTACTCGCCGCTGAACTAGTTAATTCAGCTAACCAGTAGGCTCACTTGCCAGTCGACAAGTTAAGTCAGCTAACCTGTTGGCTCTCTCACTGGTTGACTAGTTAAGTCAGCTAACCAGTCGACCTACTAGCAGTCTGACTAGTTAAGTTAGCTAACCAATCGGCCGCCTAGTGGGCCAACTTGTCAGTCGACAATTTAGGTCAGCTAACAAGTTGGCCGACTAGTTTGGTGAGCTAACAAGTTGGCCAACTAATCGGACGACTAGTTAGGTCAGCAAATTAGTCAGCCAATTAGTTAACTGAGCTAAGTGGTGGGCCAACTCGTCAGTCAACTAGTTAACCCAGCTAAATAGTCGGCTGACTATTTGGACAACTTTTTTTTTACAGTTTTATACACATCCAACTTTAATTAATTCAATGTCATTTTAACAATTGCACATTTGTAATAAAAAGATACACACCATTGATAAGTAATTATTGCAATTTCTTCTTTCTACTACAATTAATTGTCGGCTCACTCTCAGGCCAACACGTCAACTTACTGGTCAGCTTGCTCATCAGCCGACTTGTTAAGTCAGCTCACTGGTCGGCTAGCTCATTGGCTGACTAGTTAAGGCAGCTCACACTTCAGCTAACTTGACAGCTGACTAGTTAAGTCGACTCACTGGTCAGCTCAATCGCTGGTCAGAAAACTTAACTCGTTTTCTGACCAGTCGCCTCACTAGCCAGCTGACTAAAGTCAGCTGACCAGTCAGCTCACTTGCCAGTTGAATTGTTCAGTCAGCTGAACAGTTGTCTCACTCACTGGTCGACTAGTTAAGTCACCTGAATTTCGGCTCATTCGCCAGCCAACTAGTTAAGTCAGCTGACCAGTTGACTCACTGGCTGACTAATTCAGGTGAACAGTCGGCTAACTCACCAGCCGACTAGTTAAGACAGCTAAGCGGTCGGCCGAGTAGCTGGCCAACTAGTTATTTCACCTAACCAATCGGCCTACTAGTCGACCAACATGTCAGCTGAGAAGTTAGCTCGGCTAATTAGATGGCCAAATAATTAGGGCAGCCAACTAGTTAGCCAAATAGTCGGCTGACTAGTTAGGTCAGGAAACCAACCAGCCAACAAGTTAATGGCGCTAACTAATGGGCCAACTAGTCAGTCAACACGTTGACCCAGCTAACTAGTCGGCCAACTAGTGGGCCACCTGGTTAAACCAGGTAATATGTTGTCCGAGTAGTCAGCCAACGGGTTAAAACAGATAAATAGTCGGGTGATTCATCAGCCAACAAGTTAAGTAACCTAGCTAACTCGTTATCCATCTAGTTAAGTCAGCTAGATAACTCGTTTACCAACTAGTTAAAATAGTTAGCTAACTGATTAACCAACTCGTTAGATCAGCTATCTCATTAGCCAACTAGTTAAGTCAGCTAGCTAAGTAAGCTAGCTAATCAGCTAGCTAGCTAAGCCAGCTAGCTAAGTCAGCTAGCTCACTAGATAGCTAACTATTTAAGTCAGCTACTTAAGTCTGCTACCTATCTACTTAGGTAATTAGATAAGAGCTAGTTATTCAGCTAGTTAAATAGTTAACTAACTATTTAATTCATGTAGTTAAGTCAGCTAGCTAATTAGTTAAGTCAGCCAGTTAAGTCAGCCAGCTAAGTAGTTAAGTCAGCTACCTAAGTCAGCTAGTTAAGTCAGCTTTCTAATTTAGTCAGCTGGTTAAGACAACTAGCTAGCTAACTAGTGAGCTAATGGGTTAAGTCAGCAGGTTGTCAGGTAGTTAGCAAGGTAACTAACGGAATAAGTCAGCTGGTTGAGTCAGCTAGCTAGCTTGTTAGCAAACGGGTTGAGTCAGTTAGTTGAGGAGGCTAGCTAACTATTTAGTTAATGAGTTAAGTCAGCTGGATGAGTCAGGTAGCTAGCTAGTTAGCTAACAAGTTAAGTCAGCTCGTTGTGTCAGCTAGGTAGCAAGTTAGCTAATGGGTTAAGTCAGATAATTAAGTCACCTAGCTAGCACGTTAGATAATGAGTAAGCTAAATAGTTAGCAACTGGTTAAGTCAGCTAGCTAGCTAGGCAACTAACTATTTAAGTCAGCTTGCTGGCTGGAAACTAGCTAGTTAGCTAAGTATTTATGTTAGCTGGGAAGCTACATAGCTAGTTAGTTAGCTAATTATTTATATCAGCTGGCTAGCTAGGTAGATAGCTGGTTAAGTCAGCTAGTTAAGTCAGCTGGCTAGGCAGTTGACTAGTGAGCTAGCTTAGTCAGTTGGTTAGACACTTGGATAGTTGGTTATTTCAGCTAGTTAAGAGAACTGGCTACCCAACTGGCAAGGTGGGTACCTAGCTATTTAAGACAGCTAGATAGCTAAATGTCTTGCTAGTGATGTCAGCGAGTTAAGTCAGCTGGCCAACCAACAGGGTAGCTGGTTAAGTCAGCTAATTTAGTTACCCGTCTAGCCAGCTGACTAGGTAGGTAAGTAGCTAGATAATTCATCTTACTAGCAAGCAGGCTAGCTGTTCAATTCACCTAGTTAAGTCACCTGGCTAGCATGCTGGCTAGGTAGGTAGCTAGCTAGTTAAGTCAGCTACCTAGCCAGCTTCTACCTTAAGTCAGCTAGGTAAGCCAGATGGCTAGACAGTTGGCTAGATAGCTAGTTAAGTCAACTCATTAAGTCAGTAGGCTATCCAGCTGGTTAGCTAGTTAAAAAGCTAATTAAGTAAGGTGGGTAGCCATGTGGCTAGCTACTTATTTCAGCTAGTTGTCAGCTGGTTAGCTAGGAAGCAAGTTGCATAAAACAGCTAGTTATGTCAGCTAGCTAGCTAGTTATGTCAGCTAGTGAAGTCAGGTGGCTAGCTAGATAGCTAGCTAGGTAGCTATCTAGTTAAACTAGCTTGTTACCTAGTTAAACTAGCTTGTTAAGCCAGCTGACTAGCTTAGTGCCTATCTGATTAAGTCAACTAGTTTAGTCAGTTTGCTAGCTAGTTAAATCAATGAGTTAAGTCAGCTGGTGAGCCAGATGCCAGCTGGGTAGCTAGCTAGTTAAGTCAGCTGGCTAGCCAGTTAACTAGTTAGTTAAGTAAACTAGTTAATTCAGCTCAATAGCCAGCTGGTTAGCTAAGTAGCTAAGTAGTTAAATCAGCTGGCCAGCCAGCAGGCTATGTAGGTAGCTAGATAGTTAAGTCAGTTCATTATCCAACTGGCTAGCTAGGTACCTAGGCAGTTAGGTCAGCCAACTAGCTAGCTGGCTAGCTAATGAAGTTACCTAGTTAAGTCAGCTGGCTAGACAGTTGGCTAGTTAGGTAGCTAGATAGTTAAGTCAACTGTCTATCCCGTTGGCTATCTTGTTAAGTCACCTAGTTACATCAGCTGGCTAGTCAACTGGCTAACTAGGTAATTGGCTACTTACGTCAGTTGTTAGATAGCTGGCTACTTAGTTAAGATGACTAGTTAAGTCAGCTTGCTAGCCAGCTGAGTAGATATATATCAACCTGGTTTATTCAGCTGACTAGCAAGCAGGATAGCTGTTTAAGTCAGCAAGTAAAGTCAGCTGACTTGAAGCTGGCTAGCTAGATAGCGAGCCAGTTATGTCAGTTGGCTAGCCATCTGGCTAGCTAGTTAAGTAACCTAGTGAAGTCAGTTGGCTAGCCAGCTCACTAGGTAGTTAAAAAGTTAGTTAACTCAGATGAGTAGACAGCTGGGTAGCTAGTTATTTCAGCTAGTTAAGTTAGCCGACTGGCAAGGTAACTAGTTAAGTCAGCTTGTTATGTCAGCTAGCTGGCTAGTTAAGTCAGCTAGTTAAGTCAGCTAGCTAACTAGACCTCTAGGTAGGTAGCTAGCTATTTATTTCAGGTAGTAAAGTTAGCTCACTATCTAGATAGCTAGCTAGTTTTGTCAGTTAATTAAGTCAGCTGGCTATCTAGTTAAGTCAGCTAATTCTGTCAGCTGACTAGTCAGCTGCCTAGCTGTGTAGCCAACTAATTTATTCAGCTGGCTAGCCAGCTGGCTAGCTAGTAAGTCACCTAGTTAAGTCAGCTCGCAAGGCACCTGGATAGCTAGGTAGCTAGGTACTTAAGTCAGCTGGTATGCCAGCAGATACATAGGTAGCTAGGTAATTAATTCAGCTGGCTAGTCAGCTGGCTATCTACTGATGTCTGCTAGTTAAGTCAGCTGAATAGCCAGCTGGAGAATGAGTTAAGACACTTAGTTGGACCAGCTGGCAGTCAACTCGTTAGCTGGTTAAATCAGCTAGTTAAATCAAGTGACTAGCCATCAGGATATCTAGGTAGCTAGCTAGTTAAGTCAGCTGGCTAGCCTGCTGGCTACCTGGTTGAGTCAGCTAATTAAGTCACCTGGTTAGCCACCTGGCTAGGTAGGTAGGTAACTAGCTAAGTAAGTCTGCTGGATAGCCGGCTGGTTAGCTAGTTAAGTCAGTGAGTTAAGTGAGTTGTCTAACCAGCTGGCTAGCTAGGAGTCTAGCTAGTTAAGTTCACTGTCTAGCTGGATGCCTATCTAGTTAAGTCAGATAGTTAAGTAAGCTAGATAGCAGACTGGCTAGCTAGGTTTCTGGCAAGATAAGCCAGCTGGTTAGCAGACTGGTCAGGTAGGTGGCCTAGCTCATTAATCAACTAGTTATGTTAGCTGGCTAACCAGTTGACTACCTAGTTAAGTCACCTTAAGTCAGTTGGCTAGCCAGTTCGCTAGCTAGTTAAAAAGCTTGATAAGTCAGATGTCTAGACAGCTGACTAGCTAGTGATTTCACCTAGTTAATTCAGCTGGCTAGCTAGGTAACTAGCTAGTTAAGTAAGCTAGTTATGTCAGCTAGCGGAGGAGTTAAGTCAGCTAGATAAGTCAGGTAACTAGCTAGAGAGCTAGGTCTGCATCTAGCTTGTTATTTCAGTTAGCAAATTCACCTGGCTAAGTAGCTAGCTAGTTAAGTCAGTTAGTTATGTCAGCTGGCTAGCTAGTTAAGTCAGCTACTTAAGTAAGCTGGCTAGCCAGCTGGCTAGCTAGTAAGGTCACACACATAATTAAGTCAGCACTTTAGCCAGCTGGATACCTAGTTAGCTAGATAGTTAAGTCAGTTGGCAAGCATGTGGGATATGTATGTAGCTAACTAGTGAAGTCAGCTGTCTATCTACCTGGTTAGCTAGTGATGTAAGCTAGTTAAATCAGCTGGATAGCCAGCTGGCTAACGAGTTTAGTCACCTAGTTGAGTCAGCTGGCTAGCCAGCTGTCTAGGTCGTTAATTCTGCTAGTTAATTCAAGTGGATATTCATATGTCCAGCTAGGTAGCTAGATAGTTAAACTGGCTGGCTTGCTGGATGGCTATGTAGTTAAGTCAGCTAGTTAAGTCAGTTAGATAGCTGGCTGGCTAGCTAGGTGGCTGGCAAGATAAGACGACTGGTTATCAGACTGGTCAGGTAGGTTTCCAGCTAGTTAAGATGACTGCTAGCTGGCTTACCAGCAGGGTGGCTAACTAGTTAATCTGGCTGGCAATCCGACTGTACAGCCATCCGGTGGCTATTTTAGCCCGATGGCTATCCAGTTGGTCAGACCGTTAGCTAGCTAACCACCTGCCTAGCCAGCTAGCCAGCCAGGTAGCTAGATAGTTAAGACCGCTGGCTAGCTGTCTACCAAACAGGTAGCTAGTTTTTAAGTCAGCTGGCTAGCCAGCTAGCCAGCCTACTAGCTAGTCAGCTAGTTATGTCAGCTATCTGGCCAGTTAGCTAGTTAAGTGAGCTAGCAAGTCAGCTAACTATTGAGCTACCTTGTTAAGTCAGCTAGCTAGTCATGCTGCTATTCAGCTAGCTAGTTAAGTCAGCTAGCAAGTCAGTTTGCTTTCAGCTAGGTAGTTAAGTCAGCTAGCCAGCTAACTACCCAGTTAATAAGCTAAGTAAGGCAGCTAGTTAGACTGCTAGATAGCTTGTTTGCCAGCTAGTTTCATCAGCTGGATAGCCAGCTGGCTAGTCAGCTAGCTAGCTATTTCAGCTAGCAAGTCAGCTAGTTATGTAGCTAACCAGTCAGCTAGCAACTCTACTAGCATGGCAGCTAACTTGTAGGAATGCTCGCTTTCCATCAGGTCAGCTAACTAGTCGGCTCACTCGCCTGCCAACCGGTCAGCAAACTAGCCAGATCACTCACCAGTCAACAGGACAACTAACTTGTTGGTTCGCTCACAGCCTAACAGGTCAGCTAACTAGTCGGCTTTCCCACCAGCCGATTAGTTAACTCAGCTCACAGGTTGGCTCGCTCTCCATTCGACTAGTTAAGGAAGCTCACCCATCAGATCACTGGAAAGCTGACTAGTTAACTCGGCTCTCCAGTCGGATCAGTCATTGGTCAACTAGTTAAGTCTTCTGAGCTGTTGTCTCACTCACCAGCTGACTAAATTCAGCTGAATAGTCAGCTCACTCACTGGCCAATTAGTTAAGTCAGCTGACAGGTCAGCTCACACTTTGACCAACTAGTTAAATCAGCTGACATGTCTGCTCACTTGCCAACCGACTAGTTGTCAGCTGACAATTCAGCTCACTCACAGCTGACTTGTTAAGTTAGCTCACCTGTTGGGTCACACATAGGCTGACTAGTTAAGTCAGGTAACTGGTCAGACTACTAGACGGCCATCTAGTTGAGTTAGCTAACCAATCGGCCAACTAGTCAGGCAACTTGTCAGCTGATAAGTTAGCTCAGCTAACTAGCAAACCTACTAGTTAGGCCAGCTAAATAGTTGGTCAACTAGTCATCCAAATATTTAGTTCAGGAAAACAGAATGTCAACTAGTTACCCAAGCTAACTAGTGGGACAACTCGTCAGTCAACTCTCTGGCAAAGCTAATTAGTCAGCTGTCTAATCAACCATTTTTTTAAGCCAGCTAAGAAGTCGGCCGTGTAGTCAGGAACGTGTTAAACCAGCTAACTCGTCAGCCGACTTGTCACCCAACAAGTTGTCACCTAGCTAGCTTGTTAACCAACCATTTAAGTCAGCTAATTTACTCATTTGTCAACTAGTTACAACATTTATCTAACTCGTTAACCAACTCTTTAAATCAGCTAGCTATCTCGTTAGCCAACTAGTTAAGTCAGCTAACTAAGTATACTAGTTAAACAGTTAGCTAGGTAAGTCAACAAGCTAAGTCAGCTAGCTCACTAATTAGCTAACTATTTAAGTCAGCTACTTAAGTCTGCTACCTAACTAGTTGGCTAATTAATTAAGTCAGTTAGTTATTCAGCTAGTTAAATAGTTAGCTAACTTTGTAATTCAGGTAGTTAAGTCAGGTAGCTAACTAGTTAAATCAGCCAATTAATTCAACTAGCTAAGTAGTTAAGAAAGCTAGCAAAGTAAGCTAGTTAAGTCAGTTTTCTCACTTAGACAGCTGGTTCAGACAGCTAGTTTGATAGTTAGGTAATGGGCTAAGTCAGCAGGTTGAGTCAGGTAGTTAGTCAGTTGAATGAAGGGTTAAGTCAGCTGGTTGAGTCTTATAGCTAGCTAGTTAGCAAACGGGTTGAGTCAGCTGGTTGAGTAGGCTTGCTAGGTAATTAGCAAATGAGTTAAGTCAACTGGATGAGTCAGATAGCTAGCTAGTTAGCTAACGAGTTAAGTAAGCTGGTTGAGTCAGCTAGCTAGTTTGTTAGTTAATGAGTTAAGTCAGATAATTAAAAATGCTAGCTAGCACATTAGATAACAAGTAAGCTAAACAGCTAGCTAGCTGGTTAAGACAGCTGGCTAGCAAGTTGGCTAGCTATATAAGTCACCTAGTTAAGTCAACTCTCTGGCCAGCAGGTTAGCTAGATATTTAGGTACTTAAGTCAGCTGGCAAGCCAGCAGGCTATGTAAGTATGTAGGTAGTTAAGCCAGCTGACTAGTCATCTGGCGTCTAGTTATGTCAGCTAGTAAAGTCAGCTGGCTATTCAGCTGTCTAGCTAGGTAGTGAGTTAGTTAAGTCTGCTGGCTAGCCAGCTGGCTACTTCATTAAGTCAGCTAGTTAAGTCAGCTGGCTAGGCTACTGGCTAGCTAGGGAGATAGGCAATTAAGTCAGCTGGCTAGCCACCTGTATAGCTAGTTAAGTCAGCTTGTTAGTCAGCTTGCTAGCTAGGTAGCTAGCTAGTTATGTCAGCTGTATAGCCTGTTGGCTAGATAGTTAAGTCACCTTATTGAGTCAGCTGACTAGCCTGCTGGATAACTATGTAGCTTAATATTAATTCAGCTGACAATACAGCTGGCTCAGTAGATATGTCACCTAGTTAATTCAGCTGTATAGCGAGATGGAGAGCTATGTAGCAAGCAAGGTAATTCAACTGGCTAAAAAGCAGGCCAGCTAGTAAAGACAGCCAGTCATGACAGGTAGTGGCCTAGTTAAGTTAGTTCACTAGACAGCTGGCTAGCTAATTAAGTTAGCTAGTTAAGTCAGGTGGCTATCCAGGTGGATGGAGAGATAGAGAGCTAGTTATTTCAACTGGCTAGCCAGCTAGATTACTAGATAGTTCAGCTAGTTTAGTCATCTGGCTGGCCAGCTACATAGCTCGTTAATCAACTAGTTAAGTAAGCTGGCTAACCAGTTGGCTAGCTAGTTAAATCACCTTGTTAATTCAGTTGGCTAGGCAGCTCGCTAGCTAGTTAAGAAACTGTTAAGTCATCCGTCCAGACAGCTGACTAGCTAGTTATTTCAGTTAGCTAAATCAGCTGGCTAGCTAGGTAGCTATCTAGTTAAGTCAGCTAGTTATGTCAGCTTGCTGGCTAGTTAGGTCAGCTAAATAAATCAGTTAACTAGCTAGATAGCTAGCTAGGTACCTAGCTAGTTATTTCAGCTAGCAAAGCCAGGTGTCTAGCTAGTTAAATCAGTTGAGTCAGTTGACTAGCCAGCTGCCTAGCTGGGTAGCTAACTCATTAAGTCTGCTGGCTAGTCAGATGGTCACCTAGTTAAGACAGCTCGCTAACCAGCTGGATACCTAAGTAGCTAGATAGTTAATTCATCTGGCAAGCATATGGGATAAGTAGGTAGTTAACTACTTAAATCACCTGGCTAGCCACCTATTTAGCTAGTGATGTCAGCTAGTTAAATCAGCTGGCTAGCCAGCTAGCTAATGAGTTCAGTCATCTAGTTGAGTCAGCAGGCTAGCCAGCTGGCTAGCTGGCTAATTCTGCTAGTTAATTCAAGAGGTTATCCATTGACTAGCTAGGTAGCTTCCTAGTTAAGTCACCTTGTTAGCCAGCAGGCTAGCTGTTTATATCAACTAGAAAATTCAGCTGGCTAGTCGCCTGGCTAGGTAGGTAGCTAGCTAATTAAGTCAGCTGGCTTACCGGCTGGCTAGCTAGGTAAGGTAGCGAATTAAGTGAGCTTTTTAGCTGGCTGTATAGCTAGGTGGCTAGCTAGGTAAGCCAGATGTCGAGCCGGATGACTATCTAGTTAATTCATCAGGTTAAGTCAGCTGTTTAACCGGTTGGCTAGCTAGGTGTCTGGCAAGTTAAGCCAGCAGATTAGCAGGCTGGTCAGGCAGTAGGCCAGCTAGTTAAACCGGCTGGCTAGCCAGCTAACCAGCAGGGTGGCTGGCTAGGTAAGCCAGCTTTCTATCCAACTGTACAACCAGCTGGCTGACTATTCATGCTGGCTGAGAAGCCAGTTGGCCATCCCACTAGCTAACTATCTGGCTGCCTAGCCATCTAGCCAGCCAGGTAGCTAGCAAGTTAAGCAAGCTGGCTAGTCATCTAGCCCACCAGGTAGCTAGCTAATTATGTCAGCTGACTAGCCAGCTAGCCAGTCAACTACCTCCTCTGCTAAAGTCAGCTAGCTAGCTAGCTAGCTAGTTAAGTCAGCTAGCTTGTGTTAGCTAGTCAGTTTGCTAGTTAAGTCAGCTAGCCAGCTAACTAGCCAGTTATCTAGCTAGTTAAGGCAACTGGCTATACTGCTAGATAGCTTGTTTGCTAGCTAGTTATTTCAGCTAGATAGCTTGCTAGCTAGTCAGCTAGCTAGTTAAGTCAGCTAACAAATCAGCTAGTTACTTAGCTATCTGGTCAGCTAGAAACTCAGCTAGCTGGGCAGGTAATTAGTGGGTTCATTCACTTTCCATCAGGTCAGTTAATTAATCGGCTCCCTCGCCTGCCAACCGGTCTGTAAATTAATTGGCTCACTCACCAGCCAACAGGTCAACTAACTTGTAGGCTCGCTAGCAAGCCAACAGGACAGCTAACTAGCCGACTCGCTCGCCAGCCAACTAGTTAAGTCAGCTCACCTGTTGGCTCGCTTGCCGGCTGACTAGTTAAGTCAGTTCACTAGTCGATTCACTTGTCGGCCAATTATTTCAGTCAGCCCAACAGTCGACTCTCTTACTGGCCAACTTTTTAATTCTTCTGACCAGTCAGCTCACTCGCCAGCCTACTTAATTCGGCTGTCCAGTCAACTCACTCACCGGCCAACTACTTAAGTCAGCTCAGCAGTCTGCTCACTTGCAGGCTGACTAGTTAAGTGAGCTGACAAGTCGGCTCAATCACTGGCTGACTAGTTAAGTCAGATGACCCGTCAGATCACTCACCAGATGACTCGTTACATCAGCTCGCCTGTTGGCTCACTCACTGGCTGACTAGTTAAGTCAACTAACCAGTTGACCGACTAACCAGCCAACTAGTTAAGCCAGACAACCAATAGGCTGACTAGTCGGCCAACTTATCAGCTGACAAGTTAACTCAGCTAATTTGTCAGTTGACTAGTTAGGCCAACTAATTAGTTGGTGAACTAGTTGGCTGAAAACTTATGACAGCAAACCAACAGACAACTAGTTAAACGAGTTAACTAGTTGGCCAATTTGCCAGTCAATTCGTTGGCCAAGCTAACTAGTCTATTAGGCCACCTTGTTAAGCCAATTAACATGTCGTCTGAGTATTCAGCCAACATTTTAAACGAGCTTAGTCACCCAACCCGTAAGCTAAATTGTTAAGTCACCTAGGTAACTCGTTAACCAACTAGTCAAGCCAGCTAGTTAACTCATTTCCCAACAAGTTAAAACAGTTGGCTAACTCGTTAACCAACTCGTTAAGTCAGCTAGCTATTTCGTTATCCAAGTACTTAAGTCAGCTAGCTAACTCAAGTAGCTGAATAGCTAACTAGCTCACTAGTTAGGTAGTTATTTAAGTTAGCTACATGAGTCTGCTACCTAACTAGTTAGCTCATTATTAAATAACCTAGTTATTCAGCTGGTTATATAGTTAGCTAACTATTTCATTCAGGTAGTTGTCAGGTAGCTAACTAGTTAAGACAGCCAGTTATGCCAGCTAGCTAAATAGTTAAGTCAGCTAGCTTAGTCATCTAGTTAAGTCAGTTTTCTAAAGTAGTCAGCTGGTTAATACAGCTAGCTAGCTAGTGAGCTAATGGGTTACATCAGCAGGTTGAGTCAGGTAGTTAGCTAACGGATTACATCATTACATCAGCTAGTTGAGTCAGCTAGCTAGCTAGTTAGCAAACGGGTTGACTCAGCTGGTTCAGTAGGCTAGCTAGCAAGTTAACCAACGAGTTAAGTTAGCTGAATGAGTCAGCTTGCTAGCTAGTTAGCTAATGAGTTATGTCAGCTGGTTGTGTCAGTTAGCTAGCTTGTTAGCTAAGTCAGATGATTAAGTCACCTAGCTAGCACGTGAGATAACGAGTAAGCTAACTGTCACCATGATGGTAGAGTCAGCTAGCTTGCTAGCCAGCTAACTATTTAAGTCAGCTTGTTAGATAGGTAGCTAGTTAGTTAGCTAACAATTTAAGGCAGCTGGCTAACTACGTATTGAGCTAGTTAAATCAGTTGACTAGCTACCTGGTTAGCTGGTTAATTCAACTAGTTAAGAGAACTGGCAAACCAACTGGCAAGGTAGGTAACTAGATCGTTAAGTCAGCT
>NW_007249692.1:2023-12709 GCF_000164805.1 Carlito syrichta | reverse complement strand
ATCTTATCTCCTGTATTCCCTCTTTAACACCCTCTCCACACAGCCATGGGTTCCCAAAGGGGGTGCTTGACCCAAGCAAGGCAAGTCAAATTTATTTTTCTACCAGAAAAGTAAAAAGTGTTTTAGTGGTAGAAGTAATGACATGAAGCTCAGATGACTGCGGTGAGCTTTGTGCTGGAGAAAGCTCCTCCTCCCTCACTCTTCTCTACGGTCCAAAACAGGTGTCTGCCAACTACTCTTCCCAGCCTCTCTTGCTAGCCTCTCTTGCCAGCTGGCCTCAGACCATGTTTCACCTGGGGGTGGGTAGGTGTCTAAAGTGCTCTGGTCAGAGGGCTTTGAGGATGAAGCCAGAGGAAAGGTGAAGGTGAGTTGATTAGCTTGGCTCTCCTGGTGTCAAATCGGTCATCCTCTGTTCCTGAACAATCAGAAGTGAGAACAAGAAACAGATTCAGAGGATGGTGGGCAGCACGAGAAAATCAAGCAGGGCATCACATCACAGTGGGCACGAGGTACCAAGCAGGCTGCAGATGGACTTTTCACAAGACGTCCAGGGTAAGGTACTGTTGGGACCCAGGCCAGGGTCTGTGCACACCACCCTAGGATTCTGGCACCTTGGTTGTCAGTCTTTCTAACAGATATGGAGGGCCTGAGCTAGCCGGCTTCTTCCCCAGCCCAGTGCAGAGGCCTCTGAGTCAGGAGGCTCTGGGCCCAACCTAGGACTCCCTTTGAGTAAGAGACAGCAGTGGGGATTTTGAGTTAAGTTTAGATTCTGCTAGGGCAGACTCAAGGAAACTTCACAGCAATTTAGAATTATTGGATTAATTGTTGATTCTCTATTTGCAATAAAGCAAGTAGAAAACAGACATCAGGAGAGATTGTCAATTTCTAAGAGCTGCATTCAGTATGTTTAAACTTCCATAGGGAACAGAATGTTGCTACATCAGTAAAAGAACCCTGAGTTTTTTACTCATGCTACTGGCCTACACACTTTTAAACTCATCTCTACTGTTCACACACCATCTGGACTTATATCAGAAGGTTTCATAAGGGGTTTCTGCCCACAGAAAGCACATTGTTGAACAAAACTCATAATGTCATTGTTAATCTGCCTCATTCTTTTTTCCCACCTGTATTGGAAGTTTAATCACACCACACACACACACACACACACAACACCCCCGCTATCACAGTTTCCTCTTTGTCCATCATTCTCCTTAACAGAAAAAGGTACACAAAATTTTGAGGGGAACATATCATCTTTGCAGACTAACACATTTGCAGAGGAGTCATTTGTAATAATGACTCAAAATCTCCTAGTTTAACTTTTGAATGTACAAAAAGTAAATGAAAATATAAGAATAATTTTTGCTTACAGCAGTGTCATAATACAACACTAAATTATTACAGTGCAGAGGTTGTAATCAAGTTCACAATAGAATACTCTGAGGTCAAACATCAGGAAAACTAAAATCACCTGACAGCTTACACCCAGAATTAATGCAAGCCTGTGTCTCCATAGTGAAAACCAAAATCCAGGAGGCTTCTGTGAGTCTGATTCTCTGCTCAGCAGGGTGCCATTCACCTTGAGTTTTCTTTCTTTTCATCTGAAAGGGCAGAGCGGCTCAGGTCCCCAGGCTCACCACCCCGCCCCCAATCCCAGCACCTTGGAAAGTCAAGGTGGGAGAATCCCTTGAGCCCAGGTGTGGATACCAGTCTAGGCAGCATAGCCAGGCCTTGTTTCTACACAAAATTTAAAAAAAAAAATAGCCAGGTGTGGTGGCCCCCTCCCTGTGAGCCCAGTTTCTAGGTAGGCTGCAGGGGGAAGGGTCACCTGATCCCAGGAGTTCTAAGTTTCATTGAGCCATGATCCTGCCACTGTGCTCCAGCCTGGACAGAGTGAAGCCCTGTCTCTAAACAAACAAACAAACAAACAAACAAACAAACATCAGGCAGAACAGACCCTCAGCTTCTTCCATTCTCCTTCTGGTGCATCTGCAAAAGAATGTCACAGCCCCTCCACAAGCTCGCTGTTGGGGTACACTGTGTCATGGGGGCCTGGTGAAACTGTCTCATGCCTTGTTGGAGCCCAGTGTGGACCAGCAGCACTGGGTGGGCTGCATCATCGCCAATGCCAGCAACCGCAGGGTCTGCACCACCACATCGCTGAAACCCCAGTAGGGCTGCTCTAGTATTCCCTGGGGGATGGCCACCACCTGATCCTTCACCAGTACATCCAGCTGCTGTGCCTTGGAGCCCTCCATGGCCTGGGGCCTCTGAGGGCCTCATTCTTTGAACTGAACCATGCTATCTTTTTCCAACAGCGTTTCCAGTATGGCTCATTGCCTTGTATATCAAATGTGATTTCTGTCCTACAAAATAATTTTGCCACCTGAAATATAGTATATAATAGCCCTCTCCATTTAATTCAGAACACCATCATATCCTATTATTTAGGTAAAACTGCCTTGCTTTTTTTTGAACAAAGTTGTCATCACTTACTTGTTTCTTATCTAACTTTTCTTCTTCCAAGCAGGTCAAGAGCAGTCTTTGAAACAGTAACTCATCAAGAATAAATATCATTGCAAACATGTGGTTAAAAATATAGTTCTAAAAGTAATCAATTTGGATAATCAGCCTTCACTGAGTAGTATTAATGGTAAGTATAGTTAACATGGAACTTAGCCAAACTGAAAGCAATATAAAAGTAAACCACAAAATAGGGCAGGAGGAGGAAAGAGTAAATAATGAATTTTTATAAGCACCCTTTTTTAAAAGTAAGAGAAGTTGGCCTCCGGTAGAGAAAGAATACACAATCTGCTGTCTTAAGGGGAAAATGGTTAAGGCAATGAGGTAAAAAGCAGGTGAAACTGCCATGGTGTGTATTTGCTTTTGAATAGAGGAGGTTGAATGAATTCACTTCTGTCATTGTGATGGAAGCTAGTATGTCAACTGTAAATAAAATGCCAAGCCCTTGGCTCCCCAAGACTATAAACAGTCTTAGAGTCAGTCAGAAATGTCTTATGATAAGAAGTAAGACAGTGCAAAAAAACCCAGAGATAATAATAAAAATCAGGATCACAAGTTTATGAAAAAGCATGTATGTTTACTAACCAAGACTTTTTACATAGGCCTAACATCTAGGATCTGCAAAGAGCTAAAATCCACCAAAAGGAAAAACACAAACAGCCCCATTAAAAAGAGGGCAAAACACATGAATTGACACTTCTCAAAAGATGATGTATGGACAGCCAAAAGACACATGAAAAAGTGCTCAGCCTCACTCATCATCAGAGAAATGCAAATCAAAACCACATTGAGATACCACCTAATCACTGTAAGAATGGCCATCATTAATAAAACAAACAACAACAGATGCTGGAGAGGATGCAGAGAAAAAGGATCGCTTCTACACTGCTGGTGGGAATGCAAACTAGTGCAACCTCTCTGGAAGACAGTGTGGCAATTTCTGAAAGAACTAGCAATTGACCTTCCATATGACCCAGCAATTCCCCTATTGGGGATATACCCGGAGGAACTCAAATCATTCTATAAAAAAGAGACCTGCACACATATATTTGTTGCAGCTCTATTCACAACAGCAAAAACATGGAACCAAAAATGTTGCCATCAAAGCTGTACTGGAATTAAACAAAGTGGTACATATACACAATGGAATATTATGCAGCCACAAAGAAGGACAAACATACGAACTTTGCAGCAACTTGGATGGATTTAGAGTCAATCATATTCAGTGATCTATCACAGAAACAAAGAACAGTACCATATGTTCTCACTCATAAGCAGACCTTGAATAATTATCATAATACTATAAGAAAGCAATTGGCAGTAGTGGGAAACTGCCAGGGGATTGGCAGTTGAGGGAAACTGCTAGGGGAGGGAGTGGCACACCTCATCAACAAGGGGACCTGCATAATCAATGTTTGTATACATAACCCTGAATTGTACCCCACATCTTTATAATAAAAAAGACTTTTTTCATAATGAAAATCATATTTAAATTAACTCACATTTACCATATCTATTCTTATCTAAAAACAAAGACTCAAGATGAGAGCTGAAGCACTGATAAAATAATTAACTAGTTAGCGGTGACCACAGAATTGTGTGATGGTGATCGATGTTGAGCAGTTGACATAAAGAATACCTTAACACAATCAAGTGAGTGTAATGCTAGTAATTATCAACTAGTGAGACTTACTTCTCTAGTAGTAAAATTAGTTCTGGTAAGAAAATATTAAACTCCTTTGCTGGAGATAAGTACATATTTGTTTTAGTGATTGCTTAGGAAAAAAAATGTTCCAAAGCACACGCTCGCGCGCGCGTGTGTGTGTGTAAGGTAGTAGATTTATAAAAAGAATACCTCTGAATCTGGCAGTGCTTCAGTCATGTTTCTTATTACTTAGCACACACATTGCCATTGTACATATTACTAATTTATAAAATGTATTCAATTAAAAATAAACCTACACTCCAATGCTTTGGTAATGGCAAAATTGAAAATAAGTGAGTAGTGCATTTATACCAGTAATTTTGAGTTGACATTAAATTGCAACAATACTGAGGAAAAGAAAAGAGCATTTTGCCAAATTATATCTGCCCTCCTGCTTAAACTCTGTATTTTAAGTTCCCAGGGACACCACTTAATACCACATGACAAGTTAGCATTTTCCCCATTGAAAGAGCATTTTATTTTCTTTACAGAATAGAAGAATCTGATATATATATAACTCCTTTTTCCCCATGTATATTCCTGATCAAAAGTTTAAAAAATACATGTAATTGGAAGGAATGACATATACTAATAAGATCTGCATTGCTCATCTATTTTTAATTCCAATTTTGCAAATTAGATATATAATTTATGGAGTCCTACCTTGACAAAACTCTAACAAGAGCATACTAACTCTCACATTAGAAGTAAAACATGAATTATCCTGTAGACCCGTGTGTAATCTGGACATGAAGTAAATATCTCCTTCAATCGAGCAAAGAAAAGTAAGAAACAGAATAAGATGTATGACTATGTTGATTTATCCATGGCATGAGGAATGAGACCTTTCAGCTCTCTGGTCTTGCCCAAGTTAATGTGGGCATCACTGTGTGTCTCACAGCCTCAGAGATAAATATGCCACACTATTCATTTCACAAAATATAATAAAATAACTTTCTCTGAAAAAGTGAGAAGAGCATTATCATCAATTGATGGAGAAAAATATAGGCAAAAGCAATACAAGGTCATCTCTAAGATAGCCAGGTGAGAACACACGTTTATGACAAGGTACTGTAGACTGGGTAGCTTGTAAACCACAACAATTTATTTCTCACAGTTCTCGAGGCTGGAAGTCTAAGATAAGAGTGCCCATATGGTTGGGTTCTGGTGAAGGCCCATTTATGGGTACAGATGGTGAACTTCTTGCTGTATTCTCATAGCAGAAATATAATATGAGAGCTCTCTAGGGTTCCTTTTACAAGGGTAATAGTGTCATCCATGAGGGCTCTGTCCTCATGAAAATTACTTCCATAAGCCCTCACCTCATAATACCACCACACTAAGGGTTAGGATTTTAACATATACATTTTTGGGGACACAAGCATTCAGTTCATTGCAGGTATGCTGTAGAAAACAAACAGTTTGGGAAAGTGTTATGAGTCATTGATGAAAAAGCGCATGCACTTATTTATTATCATATTAAACATAGTATGGTATTATAACATATATGTAATGGTAATATGCCCTATAGACATTAGAAAAATCTTAGTGCTTTGACAAGGAAACAATTTTATTGGAGCTCATACATTATGAACCAAGTATTGACATTAAATCTTCAAAGTCTGTTCTTTTGTTTCCAGTATTTTTGTTCTTTAGGGAGACTCTAATGACATTAAAACAATTTAGTTGCAAAGATCATTGTACAAAGATTATGAGAAACTCCCTGAAAGTTCCTCTTCAAGTTAGCTACATCAGGTGTTGTAGTGATTGGGAGTCTATCCATTAGCAATGACTTGAAGACCAGAGGAAGCAACACGATTTAGGACCCATAGGCTTCAACAAGGATAATCTGTAATATTAAGAAATAATTTTAAATAGTTGAACAAACATGTAATGTGGTATGTCCTAAAAGTTCATTATGTGCCATTGAATTAGTAACTTTATAAATGTGTGTATCTTTAATCTATGAAATAAAAGCATTTTTAAAAGAAACAGTAGACTTTAATATATGAGTGTTTGGAACTTGGATTGCCTTGTAAGGTAAGGTATCCACATACAATTTAGAAAGACTCAAAGATAGAAATAATATGTAACTCCTTTCATAATATGAAATGGAAGATCTTCCCATAGGAGTGAGAAACACATCTTTAGCAAATAATAAGCTAAAAAATTTCACAAAAGTACATTAAGTTAATGAGGCTTGTTACTAAATTTTAGCAAATATTACATGCAAAATATTGTATGAATTATGAACTCAGATGTGACAGGATAATATTTTGAAAATAATAAAGTTTTTTATTTCTCTCCTTAGTACATTATATTCCCTGGCAATCATTTTACCTTATTGACTCAAAGAAGTGGGGTAGCACTAATGCCCGTTCCAAAGAGAAGAAACAAAAGGCTTGGTAGTTCCAATCAGATTGGAAGAGGAGCTTTCTCTTTTTGGTCATGGTAGATTATGAGAAAGGAAGGGGAATACAAGTAGAAAGGACAAGTGATGAGGCATGTATTAAACTCTTCTATCAAAGCTAAAGTCCCAAAAGTCAAAGAATGTTAGCTACACTGAGGAACAAACCAAAAAGAGATGACTTTGATCTGAATTTGCAATTTGAGTTTCTGGATGGAGATTGCCTTACAGAAGGGTGCCCGTGGTACCCATTAGTGCTGTTCACCAAATGTTTCCAGTTCTTTCCGATTTCAGGTGCATAGTATGATTTTAATTCCTGTAACACTTGGGGTTGGGTGGAACTATGTGACTAATTCTATCCAGCGACTTGTGAGTGGAAGAGGAGCATTTAATTACTAGTGTGAGACCATCCAGCATCCTCTTTTCTTCTCTGGCACAGCATTTTCCACATGCTTTGCAAGTCAACATAGAAGGTAACTGAGAATCTGGATACAATGGAAGAGGAAGTGATCAGGGAGTTAACTGACCCTGTAACCAGGGGCAGCAAAGCTACCCAATGCCAACAACCACGTATGACTCAAATCAGAGTTTGAAGAATCCATAGCATCACAGAAATGATGGGGCTGTCATCAAAATAGGGGGATATGCTTGCTTTCTGGGAGTGTGGCCTATGCCAAGTGAACAGCCAAGGGAATACAGCAACTGCAGCTTTGGAAATGGTGTCAAAAAATACCTGGAGTTAAGAATACATTAACTATACCTTAGCAGATGTCATCTAAGGATATAAGGACCCAAGGAGCTCACTGGTAGAGTCCAACACAGATACTAATGTGTACTAAGGAACACTTTCCATCCACCTAGTGCCTTGAGTTTACATGAGTCTCATTTGCCAAAATTCCATCTTGAAAAACATTAGAGACAGGAAATGGAAAGGTGAAAGACTACACTTACTAGAAAAGATAGATGCATCTAAAATGAACTATTTAACCTGGTAGAGATTGGAACATTGACTTATATTTTGTGTTTTCCAAATCTGAGCATATACAGGAACTAAAAATGGAATTGCAAGCACGGACCTATCTGCTTACAACATTCCCAATACTAGAGGTTGCTGAAGACGGTAAAGGGTAAAACTAATTTATTTTCATGACTCTATTTTATAGGCTTTACAAAAGGAACCTTAGTCATCAGAAACTTGGAATGGTGCCGAAAATATCAGAGCAGAAATATGTTTCTTTTTGTAGAATTAATTGATGGCAACATCTTAATGAATCTTTTGCTTATCTAGTGCTTATCTCCACACATGCCACCAATTTTATACTTTAGGTAAATTATGATATAATAAAGCTAAAAGTGCTGGTCATTTGCATTACAGATTAATTCACTCAGAATTGTCACATTTGATTCCTTGGCCAAATTTACCATTGATACTATTATGATTGACTGTAGACAGTAGATTTATTTGACATTCAAAATGTCATTTAACACAACTCAGAGAAAAGGGTGAAATAATAATAAGGAGGCTATTGGTTCTCATATTTCTTTCTTTTTTTGGCTTTGGAGAAAAGTTTTTAATTTATTTCTTTAGTTTGGGTCTATTAGACATATTAGTAAATAAATTTTAGTATTCTATTAGTTTCCATGAGGTTTTCAAATCTTTAATAACGTAATATTAATTTCCTATTGATAATCTTTAAATTATTCTTTTTTTTTAAAGGATGTGGGGTACAATTCAGGACTAGGTATATGAGTGGTTATCATACAGGTAAAGTTTGGGCCTCCCTTTGGTGCCCCCTTTGCCTAGTTTGAGATCAAGTGTTATTGATCTTATTGATCTTATTGGTTTGAGATCAGGTGTTATTGATCTTATTGATCTTTTTGAGGTTATGTGCCTCCCCTCCTTTCCCTGGCAGTTTCTGGCTACTACCATTTCCTCTCTTATAGTATTGTGGTAACTGTTCAGGGTCTGCTTATGAGTGAGAACATGTTGTTTTCAGTTCTTCATTTCTGTGATAGATCACTGAATATTAAAGGCTCCAAATCCATCTAAGTTGCTGCAAAGTCCATAAATTTGTCCTTCTTTATGATTGTGTAATAGTCCACAGTTTAAATTTACCACATTTTTAAAAATCCAGTCAAGTTTCAATGGACAGCACGGTTGGTTCCATGTCTACAACTATGCACAAAAAAATCACCTCTAAATGGATCACAGATGCACACGTAAAACCTCAAACTATAAGAATCTTAGAAAACATGGGAAACACCTGTATGAGAATTGGAATAGGTAACCAATTCTTGATCAAAACCCCAGATGTCCATGCTATAAGAGATAATGTAGACAAGTGGGACCTCATTTCACTGAAAAGTTTCTGCAAAACAAAAGAAACCATCA
The DNA here is from genome assembly GCF_000164805.1 of Carlito syrichta. Taxonomy (NCBI): domain Eukaryota; kingdom Metazoa; phylum Chordata; class Mammalia; order Primates; family Tarsiidae; genus Carlito; species Carlito syrichta. Next base: position 3,679 of record NW_007249692.1, on the reverse strand, counting down.
GAAGAGTGGGAGACAGCCATGAAATGGGAAAAAGTATCTGCTGACTATATACCTGACAAAGTCCTAACATCCAGGACCTACAAGGAACTCAAACATGCTCAAAGGTGGAAAAAAAAGCCCATTAAAAAGTGGACAAAAGACATGAATAGACATTTCTCAAAAGAAGACATACAGGCAGCCAACAGACACATGAAAAAGTGCTCAGCCTCACTCATCATCAGAGAAATGGAAATCAAAACCACATTGAGATATCACCTAACCCCAGTAAGAATGGCCATCATTAACTCAAAGAAGAACAGATGATGGAAAGAATGTAGAGAAAAGGGAACACTTCTATACTGTGGATGGGAATGCAAACTAGTTCAACCTCTATGGAAAACAGTGTGGTGATTTCTAAAAGAACTAGACATTGACGTTCCATATGACCCAGGAATCCCCCTGCTGGGGATATATCCGGAGGAACACTAAAATCGTTCCTCAGAAAAGATACCTGCACACACATGCTTATTGCAGCACTTTTCACAATAGCAAAAACATGGTTCTCATATTTCTAATAACTATTTGAAGTAGTAATCAGAAGTTCATATCTCACGGCTACAAGCAGAATGTCTCCCTGTACAGTCATACAATTTTATCAATGCTGTATTCCAAATGCCTTTTTATTAGATTTGAATCACTGCATTTAAGATACAAGAATACTGACCTTTGTATTTGTGAACAAAGAGAAGAATACACAATGGTTCTGATTCTTTAGGGAAAAGATGAGAAAAAAGTGTCACTACTATATAGTTTGTATCTAGCTAATTGACTCAAATTGAATATATTAACATTAAATACAGCATACATTGACAAACTTTTAGATTTTATAAATTATTATATGTTTTAATAAGTTTTATTGTTTACTTAGTTCAAATAAGTGAATTTTATACCATATTCTATTTTGAGATACTGCATTATGATAAATAGTGATGAGTTTATATGACAAAGATCACATGTTGTAAATAAATGCTTCAGGGTGAATTTTTTCAGTGTAAGCATTTTTCAGGCATTTTGTAATCTAATTTTAATCTATGGTGATAGATTGTTTACCAACAGTTGTATTTATCAAAGTAAGAAATAAATATTATAATTATTAAAAGTCTTTTATAAAATGCTCAGAGTTAACTCTTTTATGTGGACATGGGTTATTTTTTCTGGCTCTACCAATTTAAACCATGGTCACTGTTTTGAGAAAACATGACCAAGTATATCAAGATTTGAATGCTGGAGAAATATAAGGAGAAAGAGTAAGTGAATCTTCTTTACTCAAATTCTACCTCTTTCCTGTTTGCAATAAATAATATTTCTAAATGATCCTTTGATAAAGTTAAATTCTAACAAAACTGCCACATCGATTTTTTAATTTGTTGCACTTTCTATGTGGATATTTCACTGACAGAAGGAAGTATATCACTCTACAACTTTAAACGAAGGGAGCATATTGCTCTACCAAATCATTAGTAAAGTAGGGTTTTGGCTGACAAGAAGAGTTAGTTTAAACATTTTTCTGGCAAGAGAAGACAAAATAAATACATACATTTGAGTAGGGAGTTTCAAATCTTTTGGGACCAGACTGTGAATTCATTGCCATCTCTGTTTTCCTATTTTATACTCCTA
>NW_007249692.1:0-789 GCF_000164805.1 Carlito syrichta | reverse complement strand
GAGAGATGATGGTACAGCTAGGATCTGAGTTGAAGCTGGTATAAGTTTCAGTCTGAAAGCAGTAGAAGACCAATGTGCCAGCTCAAAGACAATTAAGAAAAGCGAAGCCGGGCTCGGTGGCTCAGCCTGTAATCCCGCGCCTTTGGGAGGCTGAGGTGAGTGGATTGCCTGAGCCCACGGGTTCGAGACCCGCCCGGGCAGCGAGACCTCATCTCTACAATAAATCAAAAAATCAGCTGGGTGTGGTAGCGCATGCCTGTAATTCCAGCTACTCGGAAGGCTGAGGCGGAAGGATCGCTGGAGCCCAGCAGGTTGAGGCTGCGGTGGCCGAGAGGGGCCACTGCACTCCAGTCTGGGCGACAGAGTGAGACTCCAACTCAAAAAAAAAAAAAAAAGAAAAGCGAAAGAATTTCTTCTTAGTCAGCTGTTTATTCCACTCAGGCCTTCAGCGAATTGGATGAGGTTTATCAAATTATCTATTCAAATGTTAGTCTCATCCAGAAACATCCTCATGGCATACCCAGAAATAATGTTTAACTAGATATCTGAGCACCCCATAGCACAGTATAGATGACACATAAAATTAAACTTCACATATACTAAGAAGTGGAATTGTTGTATCATATGGTAGCTCTATTTTTAATTCTTTGAGCAACTGCCATACTGTTTTCCATAGTGGCTGTCATTTTATTTGCAGTGGTTTTTATTTGCATTTCTCTAATGATTAGTGATGTTGAGCATCTTTTTATATGTTTGTTGGCCATTTGTATATCATCTTTAGAGAAATGG
>NW_007249691.1:20494-22091 GCF_000164805.1 Carlito syrichta | reverse complement strand
TCGTAGATTCTGCATATGAGAACTGCTATTACCTATGTTCCAGCATCAAAACCCTGATTCTTGTTTAGCCCACAGCAGAGGGCCTGTTGATTTTAAGGACTGAGGATTGCTGTATCCCCGTTTCTTTTTCTTTCTTGGAAAGGGGCTGTGTATTTTCCTGTATATTAGGACTCTCATTAGATACACACTGTTTTGATACTCTGATTCTTTTTAGAACTTTCCAAGATGCTCTGTATTTTTTTGGGATTGAGGAATTGTGTAACCCAGATTCCTTATTCTTGCTTAGAAAAAGATCATGTAGTTGCCTGTAAATAATTACTCCATTTTCCAGATTCATGCTCGAAATCACAATGATTCTTGTTTAGCCCATAGCAAGATAACCTTAAGCTTTTTTGAGATTGAGGACACGAGTGACACAGATTTCTTATTCTTACTTAGCAATAGGCAGTGAAGTTTCCTGTATATGAGGACTCCCATTACCCAGATTCCTACTACAAAAACCTGATTCGTGATTACGTCTTAGGAAGATGGCCTGTAGTTTTAGGATTGAGGGCTCATATAAGGAAGATTCCTTATACTTCCTTAGCAATATAATGTGTAGTTTCCATATATGACGACCTCCATTACCCAGCTTCCCGCTTCACTCTGCAGGATGCCAAGGCAGTTCCTGGAGACTGAGATTCCAGGTTTTGTATATCAAGAGAAAGATGTCCATAATGTTCTTTGGGAGCTGTAATCCAAGATTCCTGGATCCGCTTCGCAAACTTCCCCAATATGTGGAATATTCCAACCGCAAACCCCAATTCCTCCCTTCCCACCCACAAGAATTTTCTGTACTTTGAGGTCACATGAATCGAGGAATTATGTACCAATATACCTTTTGATTCTGGGGAATATGATTATGTTCATAGATGGTCCCTGGAAACAAAAGTATTTCTAGGGCCAAATCCTTGATTACAACGAATAAGAGGACCAGAAAGATCCTAAGGATCTTTATTGACAGATTTAGCGTATCCACGGAGCAACTGGCTCTGAAAATGTAGGGACCCAGAAGCCCAGATTGCTAATGAAACCTTATCAAGAGACCTTGTTCATTCCGGGAAATGAGAACTCCTAGAAACGGATTTCCTTTTCGTTCTCAGTAAGATGCCCTGATTTTTCCTGTTGATGTGGATTCTAAATTTAGTATATCAAAGCAGATGCTCCGAAGTTTCCTAAGAACGTGGATTCCATGATTCCTGGTTACCATTAAAAGTACGTAATAAACATTTGGCAAGTAGTAAGCCCTTGTACCATCTCAAAGTAAAAAGAGACACGGAAGGAGAAGGATTACAGGATTTACCTTAAGACCCCAGAGTTACATCCAAATATGACAAGAAGATTCTTTTTGTCCTGGAATCTGGCCTTAGTTGTTTTGAGGAACCTAACGAACTTGGAGTGCCCAATACCCATTTACAACTTTTAAGAGGACCAGAAGGTGGCTGGAGTCCTGAAATGCCCGATTCATAGTATAACCCAGATTCCTTATTTTTAGCAACAGCTGTGCAGTTTCCTCTATATGAGTACTCCTGTTCAGTGATACTGGTGTCGAAAGCTT
>NW_007249691.1:1341-20005 GCF_000164805.1 Carlito syrichta | reverse complement strand
TATTCTTTCTAAGGAAAAGTCAGTGCAGTTGCCTGTATATGAGGATTTCATTTTCATAAGTTATGCTTCACAAACCCAAATTCGTGGTTTGCTCTTAGCAAGACACCCTGTAGTTTTTATTGGGATGGAGGACACATGGAAACCAGATTTGTTATACTCCTTTAGCAATAGACAGTGCAGTTTCCTGTATATGGGGACTCCCATTATCCAGATTCCTACTCCCAAAACCTGAATGGTGCTTATCTCTTAGGAAGACGTTCTGTAGGCTTTTGTGATGGAGGACTCGTGTAAGCAAGATTCCTTAGTCTTCCATAGCAACAGGTCGTGTATTGTTCTGTATATGAGGACTCACATTACTGAGTTTCCTGCTTCATTCTCAGTAAGACGCAAAGATATTTCCTGGTGACCTAGAATTCCAGTTGCTTGGATATCATGAGAAAGACTCCCATAGAGTTCTTCAGGAAATTGGAACCCAAGATTCCTGGTACCTTTTCAAAAGACACACCTAAATGCGGCAACAGAGAAGCCCAGATTGATGATTAAATCTTATCAAGAGACCTTGTAGATTTAGGCGATTGAGAACTCCAAGACCGGATTCCCTTTAATTTCTCAGCAAGATGCCCTGATTTTCCTGTCCATGTGGATTCCAACACTGTTTTTAAAATTCCGATGCCCAGATATTTCTTAGGGCCGTGGATTCCATTAATCCTGGTTACATTTAAATAATTCGTACTAAATATTTGGCAACTGCAAAACCCTCGTCCCCTCTCCAAATAAAGTACAAACGGAAATTTAAGGATTACCAAGTTCATGGTAAGACCAAAGTTTCATCCAAATACGGCAAGATGATACTTTTTCCGGGAAACTGGCCTTAATTGTCCTGAGGAACCTAAGGGATTTGAGCTACCAGATACCCGATTACAACTCTCAAGAGGACAAGAATGTTGCTGGAGTCCTGAAATGACTGAATCATAATACCCATAAGCCAAATATCTCCAAAACATTAGATGAGCTCGATACCTTGATTCTTGTTTATACTGCAGCAAGACACCCTGAGAATTTTTCCGATTGTGGACTAGTGTATCACAGATTCCTTATTCTTCCTTAGCAAGCAGCCGTGTAATGTCCTGTATATGAGGACTCCCTTTCCCCAGAATCCTGTTTGGAAACTCTGATTCTTGTTTTGCCATTAGCAAGATGTCATGTAGATAACTGATGGAGGAACCGTGTAGAACAGGTTTCTTATTTCTCCTTAGCTAGAGATCATGTAGATTCTGTATATGAGGACTGCTGTTACCTTTGTTCCAGCTTATAAACACTGATTATTATTTAGCCCACAGCAGATGGCCTGTTGATTTTCTTGACTGAAATATGCTATAACCCCGTTTCTTTTTCTTCCTTGGCAAGGGTATGTGTATTTTCCTGCATAACAGGACGCTCATTAGATAAATCCTGCTTCAAAATCTCTGATTCCTTTCTAACACTTTACAAGATGCTCTGTCGATTTTCGTGATAGAGGAATCGTGTAACCCAGGTCCCTTATTGTTTCTTAGCAAAAGGTCATGTAGTTGCTTGTAAATAAGGACTCCATTTCCCAGATTCATGCTTGAAAACACCGTGATTAGTGTTTAGCCCATACGAGGAGGACCTGAAGTTTTTTTGGGTTGAGAACAGGAGTAACGCAGAATCCTTACACTTACTTAGAAGTAGGCACTGAAGTTTCCTTTATGTGCGGATTCCCATTACCCAGATTCCGACTTCAAAAACCTGATTCGTGGTTACCTCTTAGGAAAATGTCCTGTAATTTTGGGATTGAGGACTCTTATAAGGAAGATTCCTTATAATTCCTTAGCAATATGACGTGTAGTTTCCTGTATATGATAAACTCCATTACCCAGCTTCCTGCTTCACTCTGCAGAATGCCAAGACAGTTCCTGGAGACCGAGAATTCCAGTTTTTTGGATATCAAGAGAAAGACCTCCATAATATTCTTTGGGAACTGGAATCCAAGATTCCTTTTTCCCCTTCACAAGACCTCCCCAAAATGTGGAATATTCCAAACCCAAACCCCAATTCCTACCTGCCCACCCACAAGAATTTTCTGTACTATGAGGTAACCTGAACTGAGGAATTTTGTACCAATATACCTTTTGATTCTGGGGAATATGATTATGGTCGTAGATGGTCCCTGGAAACAAAAGGATTTCTAGGACCAAATCCTTGATTACAACTAATAGGAGGACCAGAAAGATCCTGAGGATCTTTATTGACAGATTTAGCGTATCCATTCAACAACTGGCTCTGAAAATGTAGGGACCCAGAAGCCCAGATTGCTGATTAAATCTTATGAAGAGGCCCTGTAGAATCCGGAAAGTGAGAACTCCTAGAAACGGATTTCCTTTTCATTCTCAGTAAGATGCCCTGATTTTTCCTGTCGATGTGGATTCCAAATTCAGTATATCAAAACACAGATACTCAGAAGTTTCACAGGGACGTGAATTTCATGATTCCTTGTTACCATTAAAAGTACGTAGTAAACATTTGGCAAGTGCAAAACCCTTGTACCATCTCAAAATAAAAAGAGACACGGAAGGGGAAGGATTACAGGGTTCACCTTAAGATCAGAGTTACATCCAAATATGGCAAGAAGATTCTTTTGTCCTGGAATGTGGCCTTAGTTTTTCTGAGGAACCTAACGGACTTGGAGTGCCCAATACCCATTTACAACTTTTAAGAGGAGCCGATGGTTGCTGGAGTCCTGAAATGACCGATTCATAATATCCGCATTCTACGTTTCTCTTAAATATTTGGGAGCTCGAAGATCTGTTTCTGGCTTGTCCCATAGCATGAACCCTGGGAATTTTTTGGATTGACGACACATACAACAATGATTCTTTATTCGTACTTAGTTGGAGGCCGTGTAGTGTCCTGTATGTGAGGACTCTCTTCTCTAGATTCGTGGTTCGACACGCTGATTCTTGTTTATTCCTTAGTAAGACGCCATGTAGATTTTTTTTAAGGAGGAACTGTGGAAAACAGATTTCTTATTTTTTCTTAGCAAGGGGCCATGTAGTTTTCTGTATATGAGGATTACTATTACACACATTAAGGCCTCGAATCCCTGATTTTTCTTTAGCCATCAGCAAGATGCCATGTAGATTTTCAGGACTGAGGACTTGTATAACCTGGATTCCTTATTTTTAGCAACAGCCGTGAAGTTGTCTGTATATGAGTACTCCTGTTCACAGATACTGTCGTCGAAAGCTTGATTCTTGTATAGATTTTAGAAAGACGCCATGTACTTTTTTGGGATTGAGAAAATATGTCACTCACATTCCTTATTCTTTCTTAGGAAAAGTCAGTGCAGTTGCCTGTATATGAGGATTTGATTTCCCTAGTTTATGCTTCAAAAACCCAAATTCGTCGTTTGCTCTTAACAAGACACCCTGAAGTTTTTATTGGGATTGAGGACACATGGAAACCAGATTCGTTATACTCCTTTAGCAATAAACAGTGCAGTTTGCTGTCTATGAGGACTCCCATTATCCAGATTCCTACTCCCATAACCTGAATGGTGCTTATCTCTTAGCAAGATGATCTGTAGGTTTTTGAGATGGAGGTCTCATGTAAGAAAGATTCCTTATTTTTCTGTAGCAACAGGTCGTGTAGTGCTCTGTATATTAGGACTCCCATTACTGAAATTCCTGCTTCATTCTCAGTAAGACGCCAAGATATTTCCTGGTGACCTGGAATTCCTGTTGCTTGAATCATGAGAAAGACTTCCATAAAGTTCTTCAGGAATTGGAACCCTAGATTCCTGGTCCCTTTCCAAAAGACACACCTAAATGCGGCGACAAAGAACCCCATATTGCTGATTAAAACTTATCGAGACCTTGCATTTTTAGGCGATTGAGAATTCCAAGACCAGATTCCCTTTCCGTTCTCAGCTAGATGTCCTTATTTCCCTGCCTTGTGGATTCCAAAACTCTGTATATAAAAATTCAGATGCCCAGATGTTTCCTAGGGATGTGGATTCCATGAAGCCTGGTTACATTTTAATAATTTGTACAAAATATTTGGCAACTGCAAAACCCTCGGCCTCTCTCCAAATAAAGTACAAACGGAAATTTAAGGATTAGCAAGTTTATGTTAAGACCAAAGTTACATCCAAATACGGCGAGATGATACTTTTTTCCGGGAAACTGGCCTTAATTGTCCTGAGGAACCTAAGGGACTTCTACTACTAGGTAGCCAATTACCACTATCAAGAGGCCCAGAATGTTGCTGGAGTCCTGAAATGACTGATACCTCCGGAACATGAGACGAGCTCGAATCCTTGATTCTTGTTTATACCGCAGCAAGACATCCTGAGAATTTTTCGGATTATGGACAAGTTTATCACAGATTCCTTATTCTTCTTTATCGAGGGTCCATGTAATGTCCTGTATATGAGGACTCCCATTCCCCAGAATCCTGTTTGGAAACCCTGATTCTTGTTTTTCTATTAGCAAGATGTCATGTAGATATTGTGATGAAGGAACCGTGTAAAAGAGGTTTCTTAGTTTTCCTTAGCTAGAGTTCATGTAGATACTGCATATGAAGACTGCTATTACCTATGTTCCAGCTCTAATCCCTGATTCTTGTTTAGCCCACAGCAGATGGTCTGTTGATTTTAAGGACTGAGGACTGCTATAACCCTGATTTCTTTTCTTTCTTGGCAAGGGGCTGTGTATTTTCCTGTATATTAGGATTCTCATTAGATACATCCTGCTTCGAAACTCTGATGCTTTTTAGAACATTCCAAGATGCTCTGTAGATTTTTGGGAGTGAGGACTCGTGTAACCCAGATTCCTTATTCTTTCTTAGCAAAAGGCCATGTAGTTGTCTGTAAATAAGGACTCCATTTTCCAGATTCATGCTCGAAAACACCATGATTCGTGTTTAGCCCATAGCAAGATGACCTAAACTTTATTGGGATTGAGGACCTGAGTAACGCAGATTCCTTATTATTACTTAGAAATAGGCAGTGAAGGTTCCTTTATGTGAGGACTCCCATTACCCAGATTCCAACTTCAAAAACTTGATTCATGGTTACGTCTTAGGAAGACGGCCTGTTGTTTTTAGGATTGCGGAATCTTATAAGGATGATTCCTTATACTTCCTAAGCAATATGATGTGCAGTCTCCTGTATATGACGACCTACATTACCCAGCTTCCGGCTGCACTCTGTAGGATGCTGAGACAGTTCCTGGTTACCGAGAATTCCAGTTTTTTGAATACCAAGAGAAAGACGTGCATAGTGGTCTTTGGTAACTGGAATCCAAGATTCCTGGTTGCCCTTCACAAGACTTCCCCAAAATGTGGAATATTCCAAACCCAAAACCCCAATTCCCAGCTGCTCACCCAAAAGAATTTTCTGTACTTTGAGGTCACGTGAATCGAGGAATTTTGTACCAATATACCTTTTTATTCTGGGGAAAATGATTATGGTCGTAGATTGTCCCACGAAGAAAAAGGATTTCTAGTGCCAAATACTTGATTACAACTAACAAGAGGTCCAGAAAGATCCTGAGGATCTGTAATGACAGATTTAGCATATCCATGGAGCAAGTAGCACTGAAAATGTAGGGACCCAGAAGCCGAGATTGCTGATTAAACCTTATCAAGAGTCCTTGTAGATTCCGGAAAATGAGAACTACTAGAACCGGATTTCCTTTGAATTCTCAGTAAGATGCCCTGATTATTCCTGTCGATTTGGATTCCATATTCAGTATATCAAAAGACAGATGCCCAGACGTTTCCTAGGTTCGTGGATTCCATGATTCCTGGTTACCATTAAAAGTATGTACTAAACATTAAGAAGGGCAAAACCCTTGTCCCTTCTCAAAATTTAAAGAGACACGGAATGGGAAGGATTACAGGGTTCACCTTAAGACCAGAGTTACATCCAAATATGGCAAGAAGATTCTCTTTGTCCTGGAATCTCTCTTTAGTTGTTTTGAGGAACCTAACTGATTTTGAGTGCCCAATACCAGTTACAAATTTTAAGAGGACCAGAATATTGCGGGAGTCCTGAAATGACCGATTCATAATATCCAAATGCTAAATTGCTCTGAAACATTTTGGGGAGCTCGATGGTCTGTTTCTTGTTTGTCCCATAGCAGACAACCTGGGAATTTTTTTGGATTGAGGGCGCGTACAAAAATGATTCTTCATTCGTACTTAGTTGGAGGCCATGTAGTCTCCTGTATGTGAGGACTCTCTGTCCCTTGATTCCTGTTTTGAAACCCTGAATCTTGTTTAGCCCTTAGTAAGAAATCATGTAGATTTTTTGGCAGAGGAACAATGGAAAACAGATTTCTTCTCTTTTATTAGCAAGAGGCCATGTAGTTTCCTGTATATGAGGATTACTATTACCCACATTCATGCCTCGAATCCCTGATTCTTCATTAGCCGTCAGCAAGATGCCCTGTATATTTTCAGGACTGAGGACTCGTATAATCCAGATTACTTATTTTTAGCAACAGTCGTGCAGTTACCTGTATATGAGTACTCCTGTTCACAGATACATGCTTGGAAAGCTTGATTCTTGTTTAGATCTTAGGAAGACGCCGTATGCTTTTTTGGAGATTGAGAAAACATGTCACCCACATTCTTTATTCTTCTTAGGAAAAGCAAGTGCATTTGCCTGTATTTGAGTCTTTCATTTCCCTAGTTTATGCTTCAAAAACCCAAATTCGTGTTTAGCCCTTAGCCAGAAAGAATGAAGTTTTATTTGGATGGAGGACACGAGTAAACCAGATTCCTTATTCTCCTTTAGCAATAGACAGTGCAGTTTCCTGTTTATGAGGACTCCCATTATGCAGATTCCTACTCCCTAAACCTGAATGGTGGTTATCTCTTAGCAAGACCGTCTGTAGTTTTTTGGGATGGAGGACTCGTGTAAACAAGATTCCTTATTCTTCCGTTACAACAGGTCGTGTAGTGTTCTGTATATGAGTACTCCCATTACTGAAATTCCTGCTTCATTTTCAGCGAGAAGCCAAGATATTTCCTGGTGACCTAGAACCCAGTTGGTTGGATATCAAGAGAAAGACTCCAATAAAGTTCTTGAGGAATTGGAACCCAAGATTCCTGGTCCCTTTTCTAAAGACACACTAAAAATGTGGCCTCATAGAAGCCCAGATTGCTGATTAAACCTTATAAAGAGACTTTGTAGATTTAGGCCATTGAGAACTCCAAGAACATGATTCCCTTTCCGTTCTCAGCAAGATGCCCTGAATTTCCCCGTTCATGTGGATTCCAAAGCTCTGTGTACAAAAATGCAGGTGCCAAAATGTTCCCTAGGGACGTGGAATCCATGGATCCTGGTAACATTTTAATAATTCATACTAAATATTAGGCAACTGCAAAACACTCGGTCCCTCTCCATATAAACTACAAACGGAAATTTAAGGATTACCAAGTTCATGTTAAGACCAAAGTTACATCCAAATACGGCAAGATGATACTTTTTTTCCGGGAAACTGGCCTTAATTGTCCCGAGGAACCTAAGGGACTTGTACTACTAGATATCCGAATTCAACTCTCAAGAGGACCAGAATGTTGCTGGAATCCTGAAATGACTGATCCATAATACCCACAGCCAAATATCTCTGAAACATGAGACGAACTCGAAGCCTTGATTCTTCGTTGAACCGCAGCACGACACCCTGAGAATTTTTCGGATTGTGGACTAGTGTATCACAGATTCCTTATTGTTTTATTCCGAGTGGCCGTGTAATGTCCTGTATATTAGGACTCCCATTCCCCAGAATCCTGTTTAGAAACCCTGATTCTTGTTTTGCCATGAGCAAGATATCATGTAGATATTGTGACGGAGGAACAGTGTAAAAGAGGTTTCTTAGTTCTCCTTAGCTAGAGATCATGTAGATTCTGCATATGAAGACTGCTATTACCTATGTTCCAGCTTCTAAACCCTAATTCTTGTTTAGTCCACAGCAAATGGCCTGTGGATTTTAAGACTGAAGACTGCTATAACCCCGAATCTTTTTCTTCCTTGGCAAGAGGCTTTGTATTTTCCTGTATATTAGGACTCTCATTAGATATATCCTGCTTCGAAATTCTGACTCTTTTTAGAACTTTCCAAGATGCTCTGTAGAATTTTGAGATTGAGGACTCATGTAACCCAGATTCCTTATTCTTTCTACACAAAACGTCATGTTGTTGTCTGTAAATAAGGACTCCTTTTTCCAGATTCATGCTTGAAAACACCATGAATCGTGTTTAGCCCATAGCAAGATGACTTAAGCTTTTTTGGTTTGAGGACCCGAGTACACAGATTCCTTATTCTTACTTAGCAACTGGCAGTGAAGTTTCCTTTATGTGAGGACTCCCATTACCCAGGTTCCTACTTCAAAAACCTGATTCGTGGTTACGTCTTAGGAAGACGGTCTGCAGTTTTTGGGATTGAGGAGTCATATAAGCAAGATTCCTTATACTTGCTTAGGAATATGACGCGTAATTTCCTGTATATGACGACCTCCATTACCCAGCTGCCTACTTCAGTCTGCAGGATTCCGAGACAGTTCCTGGTGACCGAGAATTCCAGGTTTTTGGATATCAAGAGAAAGACGACCATAATTTTCTTTGGGAACTGGAATCCAAGATTCCTGGTTCCCCTTCAGAAGACCTCCCCAAAATGTGTAACATTAGAAACCCAAAACCCCAATTCCTACCTGCCCACCCACAAGAATTTTCTGTAACTTGACGTCACCTGAATAAGGAATTTTGTACAAATATACCTTTTAATTCTGTGGAATATGATTATGGTCGTAGATGGTCCCATGAAACAAAAGGATTTCTAGGGTCAAATCCTTGATTACAAGCAAGAAGAGGACCAGAAAGATCCTGAGGATCTGTAATGACAGATTTTGTTTATCCACGGAACATGTAGCTCTGAAAATATAGGGACCCAGAAGTCCAGATTGCTGATTAAACCTTATCAAGAGGCCCTGTGGATTCCAGAAAATGAGAACAGCTAGAACCCGATTTTCTTTTAATTCTCAGTAAGATGACCTGATTTTTCCACTCAATTGGATTGCAAATTCAGTATGTCAAAAGACAGATTCCCAGAACTATCCTAGGTTCGTGGATTACATGATTTCTAGTTACCATTAATAGTATGTAGTAAACTAAATTCGTGTTTAGCCCTTAGCAAGAAACGCTAAAGTTTTACTGGGTTGCTTAGCTATCAAGAGAAAGACTCCCATATCGTTCTTGAGGATTTGGAACCCAAGATTCCAAGTCCCTTTTGAAAAGACACACTAAAAATTTGGCGACATAGAAGCCCAGATTGCTGATTAAACCTTATCAAGAGACTTTGTACATTTAGGCTATTGAGAACTCCATGAACCGGATTCCCTTTCCATTCCCAGCAAGATACCCTGGATTTCGCTGTCCATGTGGATACTGAAACTTTGTGTACAAAAATGGGGATGCCCAGATGTTTCCTAGGGACATGGAATCCATGGATCCTGGTTACATTTTAATAATTCGTAGTAATATTTGGCAGCAGCAAAACCCTCAGCCCTTCTCCAAATAAAGTACAAAGGGAAATTTAAGGAATACCAAGTTCATGTTAAGACCAAAGTAACATCCAAATACGCCAAGATGATACATTTTTCCTGGAAACTGGCCTTAATTGTCCCGAGGAACCTAAGGGACTTGTACTACCAGATACCCGATTACAAATCTCAAGAGGACCAAAATGTTGCTGGAGTCCTGAATTACTGATTCATTAAACCCACAAGCCAAATATCTCTGAAACATGAGACGAGCTCGAAGCCTTGATTGGTGTTTATACCGCAGCAAGACACGCTGAGAATTATTTGGATTGTGGACTAGTGTATACACAGATTCCTTATTCTTCTTTACCGAAGTGGCCGTGTAATGTCCTGTATTTGAGGACTCCCAATCCCCAGAATCCTGTTTGGAAAAGCTGATTCTTGTTTTGCCATTACCAAGATGTCATGTAAATATTGTGACGGAGGAACCGTGTAAAAGAGGTTTCTTAGTTCTCCTTAGCTAGAGATCATGTATTTTCTGCATATGAGGACTGCTATCACCTATGTTCCAGCGTCTAAACCTTGATTCTTGTTTAGTCCACAGCAAATGGCCTGTTGATTTTAAAGACTGAGGACTTCTATAACTTCAATTCTTTTTCTTCCTTGGCAAGGGGCTGTGTATTTTCCTGTATATTAGGACTCTCATTAGATACGTCCGGCTTCAAAACGCTGATTTTTTTAGACCCTTCCAAGATGTTCTGTAGATTTTTGGGATTGAGGACTCGTGTAACCCAGATTCCTTATTCTTTCTTAGCAAAAGGTCATGTAGTTGCCTGTAAATAAGCACTCCATTTTCCAGATTCATGCTCGAAAACACCATGATTCGTGTTTATACCACAGCAAGATGTCCTTAAACTTTTTTGGGATTGAGAACGCAAGTAACGCAGATTTCTTATTCTTACTTAGCAATAGGCAGTGAAATTTCCTTTATGTGAGGACTGGAATTACCCAGAATTATTACTTCAAAAACCTGATTGGTGGTTACGTCTTAGGAAGATGACCTGTAGTTTTTGGGATTGAGAACACATAAAATATGATTCCTTATACTTCCTTAGCAATATGACGTGCAGTTTTCTGTATATGACGACCTCCATTATCCAACTACCTGCTTCACTCTGCAGGATGCCCAGACAGTTCCTGGCGAACGAGGCTTCCAGTTTTTTGGATATCAAGAGAAAGACGTCCATAATGTACTTTGAGAGGTGGAATCCAAGATTCCTGGTTCCCCTTCACAAGACCACCCCAAAATGTGGAATATTCCAAACCCAAAACGCCAATTCCTACCTGCCCATCGACAGGAATTTTCTGTATTTTGAGGTCACCTGAATGGAGGAATTTTGTACCAATATACCTTTGGATTCTGGGGAATATGATTATGGTCGTAGATGGTCCCAGGAAACAAAAGGATTTCTAGGGCCAAATACTTGATTACAACTAACAAGAGGACCAGAAAGGTCCTGAGGATCTGTAATGACAGTTTTAGCGTATCCACGGAGCAAGTAGCTCTGAAAATGTAGGGACCCAGAAGCCCAGATTGCTGATTAAACCTTATCAAGACGCCCTGTAGATTCCGGAAAATGAGAACACCTAGAACCGGATTTCCTTTGAATTCTCAGTAAGATGCCCTGATTTTTCCTGTCGATTTGGATTCCAAATTCAGTATATCCAAAGACAGATGCCCTGAAGCTTCCTAGGTTCGTGGATTCCATGATTCCTGGTTCCCATTAAAAGTATGTAGTAAATATTTGGCAAGTGCAAAACCCTTGTCCCTTCTCAAAATAGAGGGCTTCAGAAGGGGAAGGATTACAGTGTACACATTAAGACCAGAGTTACAACCGAATATGTCAAGAAGATTCTTTGTGCCCTGGAATCTGGCCTTAGTTGTTCTGAGGAACCTAACGGGCTTGGAGTGACCAATACCATTTACAACTTTTAAGAGGACCAGAATATTGCTGGAGTCCTGAAATGACCGATTCATAATATCTGAATGCTAAATTGCTCTGAAACATTTAGGGACGTCAAAGATCTGTTTCTTGTTTGTCCTATAGTAGACAACCTGGGAATTTTTTGGATGAGGGCGCCTACAACCATGATTCTTTATTCGTACTTAGTTAGAGACCATGTAGTCTCCTGTATGTGAGGTCTCTCATTCCCTTGATTCCTGTTTCAAAACCCTGACACTGGTTTAACCCTTAGTAAGAAGTCTTGTAGATTTTTTGATAGAGGAACTGTGGAAAACCGATTTCTTCTCTTTTATTAGCAAGAGGTCATGTAGTTTCCTGTACATAAGGATTGCTATAACCCACATTCATGCCTCGAATCCCTGATTCTCCTTTAACCGTCAGCAAGATGCCCTGTAGATTTTCAGGACTGAGGAATTGTATAATCCAGATTCCTTATTTTTAGCAACAGCCGTGCAGTTACCTGTATATGAGTACTACTGTTCACAGATACATACGTCGAAATCTTGATTCTGGTTTAGATCATAGGAAGACGCTGTATACTTTTTTGGATATTGAGAAAACATGTCTCGTACATTCCTGTTTCTTTCTTAGGAAAAGTCCCTGCATTTGTCTGTATATGAGGATTTCATTTCCCTAGTTTATGCTTCAAAAAACCATATTCGTGTTTAGCCATTAGCCAGAAACCCTGAAGTTTTATTGGGATGGAGGTGATGTGTAAACCAGATTCCTTATTCTCCTTTAGCAATAGACAGTGCCGTTTCCTGTTTATGAAGACTGCCATTATCGAGTTTCTTACTCCAAAAACCTGAATGTTGGTTACCTCTTATCAAGATCCTCTGTTGGCTTATCAGTTGGAGGATTCGCTTAAGCAAGATTCCTTATTCGTCCGTAGCAACAGGTCGTGTAGTGTTCTGTATATGAGGACTCCCATTACTGAAATTCATGTTTCATTTTCAACAAGACGTAAAGATATTTCCTGTTGACCTAGAGTTCCAGTTGCTTGGATATGAAGAGAAAGACTCCCATAAAGTTCTTGAGGAATTGGAACCCAAGATTCCTGATCCCTTTTCAAAAGACACACTAAAAATATGGCGACATAGAAGCCCAGATTGTTGATTAAACCTTATCAAGAGACTTTGTAGATTTAGGCGATTGAGAACTCCAAGATTCCCTTTCCGTTATCAGCAAGATGCCCGGAAATTCCCTGTCCATGTGGATTCCAAAACTCTGTGTACAAAAATGCAGATGCCTAGATGTTTTCAAGGGTCATGGAATCCATGGATCCGGGTTACATTTTAATAATTCATACTAAATATTTGGCAACTGCAAAACCCTCAGCCCCTCTCCAAATAAAGTATAAACGGAAATTTAAGGATTACCAAGTTCATATTCAGACGAAAGTTACATCCAAATACGGCAAGATGATACTTTTTTACGGGAAACTGGCCTTAAGTGTCCCAAGAAACCTATGGAACTTGTACTACCAGAAACCCGATTTCAACTCTCAAGAGGACCAGAATGTTGCTGGATTCCTGAAATGACTGATTCATAATACCCACAAGCCAAATATCTCTGAAATATGAGACGAGCTCTAAGCTGTGATTCTTGTTTATACCGCAGCAAGCCACCTGGAGAATTTTTTGGATTGCTGTCTAGTGTATCACAGATTTTTTTATTCTTTTTTTACTGAGGGGCCGTGTAATGTCCTGTATATGAGGACTCCCATTTCCCACAATCCTGTTTGGAAACCCTGATTCTTTTTTTTGCCATTAGCAAGATGTCATGGAAATATTGTGACGGTGGAACCAAGTAAAAGAGGTTTCTTAGTTCTCCTTAGCTAGAGATCATGTAGATTCTGCATATGAGGACTGCTATTACCTATGTTCCAGGTTCTAAACCCTGACTCTTGTTTAGCCCACAGCAGATGCTCTGTTGATTTTAAGGACTGAGGACTGCTATAACCCCGATTAACTTTCTTCCTTGGCAAGGGGCTGTGTATTTTCCTGTATATTAGGATTCTCATTAGATACATCCTGCTTCGAAACTCTGATTCTTTTGAGAACATCCCAAGATGCTTTGTAGATTTTTGGGATTGAGGACTCGTGTAATCCAGATTCCTTATTCTTTCTTAGCAAAAGGTCATGTAGTTGTCTGTAAATAAGAACTCCATTTTCCAGATTCATGTTTGAAAACACCATGATTCGTGTTTAGCCCATAGCAAGATGACTTAACCTTTTTTTGGGATTGAGGACCCGAAACACAGATTCCTTATTCGTACTTAGCAATAGGCAGTGAAGTTTCCTTTATGTGAGGACTCCCATTACCCGGATTCCTACTTCAAAAACCTGATTCATGGTTACGTCTTAGGAAGACGGCCTTTAATTTTTGCAAATGAGGACTCATATAAGGAAGATTCCTTATATTTCCTTACCAATATGACGTGCAGTTTTCTGTATATGACGACCTCCATTACCCAGCTTCCTGCTTCACTCTGCAGGATGCCGAGGCAGTTTCTGGTGACCGAGAATTCCAGTTTTGTGAATATCAAGAGAAAGACGTCCATAATGTTCTTTGGGGACTGGAATCCAACATTCCTGGTTCCCCTTCACAAGATCTTCCCAAAATGTGGAATATTCCAAACCCAAAACCCCAATTTCTACCTGTCTTCCCACAAGAATTTTCTGTACTGTGAGGTCACCTGAATCGATTAATTTTGTACCAATATACCTTTTGATTCTGTGGAATATGATTATAGTCATAGATGGTTCCAGGAAACACAAGGATTTTTAGGGCCAAATCCATGATTACAACTAACAAGAGGACCAAAAAGATCCTGAGGATCTGTAATGACAGATTTAGTGTATCCACGGAGCAAGTAGCTCTGAAAATGTAGGAACCCAGAAGCCCAGATTGCTGACTAAACATTATCAAGGGGCCCTGTAGATTCCAGAAAATGAGTACTCCTAGATCCAGATTTCCTTTTAATTCTCAGTAAGATGCCCTGATTTTTCCTGTTGATTTGGATTCCAAATTCAGTATATCAAAAGACAGATACCCAGAAGTTTACTAGGATCGTAGATTCCATGATTCCAGGTAACATTTAAACATACGTAGTAAACATTTAGCAAGTGCAAAACACTTCTCCTGTGTCAAAATAAAAAGAGACACGGAAGGGGAAGGATTACAGGTATCAGCTTAAGACCAGAGTTACATCCAAATATGGCAAGAAGATTCTTTTGGTCCTGGAGTCTGTCCTTAGTTGTTCTGAGGAACGTAATGGACTTGGAGTGCCCAATACTATTTACAACTTTTAAGAGGACCAGAATGTTGATGGAGTCCTGAAATGACCGATTCATAATATCTGAATGGTAAATTGCTCTGAAACATTTGGCGAACTCGAAGATCTCTTTCTTGTTTGTCCCATAACAGACAACCTGGGAATTTTTTGGATTGAGGGCGCGAACCACAATGATTCATTGTTCGTACTTAGTTGGAGGCCATTTAGTGTCCTGTGTATGAGGACTCCCTTTCCCTTGATTCTTGTTTCGAAACCCTTATTCTTGTTTAGCCCTTAGTAAAAATTCATGTAGATTTTTTGATAGAGGAATGTGGAAAACAGATTTCTTCTCTTTTATTAGCAAGAGGCCATGTAGTTTCCTGTATATGAGGTTTGTTATTACCCACATTCATGCCTCGAATCCCTGATTGTTCTTTAGCCGTCAGCAAGATGCCCTGTAGCTTTTCAGGACAGAGTACTAGTATAACCCAGATTCCTTATTTTTAGCAACAGCCGTGCAGTTACCTGTATATGAGTACTACTGTTCACAGATACATGCATCAAAAACTTGATTCTTGTTTATATCTAAGGAAGGCGCCATATGCTTTTTGAGATTGTGAAAATATGTCACCCTCATTTCTTATTCTCTTAGGAAAGCAGGTGCATTTGCCTGTATATGAGGATTTCATTTCCCTAGTTTATGCTTCAAAAACCAAAATTCCTGATTAGCGCTTAGCAAGAAACCCTGAAATTTTATTGGGATAGAGGACACGAGAAAACCAGATTGCTTATTCTCCTTTAGCAATAGACAGTGCAGTTTCCTGTATATGTGGACACTCATTATTCAGATTCCTAATCCCAAAACATGAATGGTGGCTATCTCTTAGCAAGACGGTCTGTAGGTTTTGGGGATGGAGGCCTCGTGTAACCAAGATTCCTTATTCTTCCATAGTAACATGTCGTGTAGTGTTCTGTATATGAGGACTCCCATTACTGAAATTCCTGCGTCATTCTCAGCAAGACGCCAAGATATTTCCTGGTGACCTAGAATTCCAGGTGCTTGGCTATCAAGAGAAAGACTCCCATAAAGTTCTTGAGGCATTGGAACCGAAGATTCCTGGTCCTTTTTCCAAAGACACATTAAAAATGTGGCAACATAGAATCCCAGATTGGTGATTAAACCTTATGAAGAGACTTTGTAGATTTAGGCGTTTGAGAGCTCCAAGAACCGGATTCCCTTTTCGTTCTCAGCAATATGCCCTTATTTTCCCTGTCCATGTGGATTACAAAACTCTGTACAAAAATGCAGATGCCCAGTAGTTTCCTAGAGACGTGGAATCCATGGATCCTGGTTACATTTTAATAATTCGTATTAAATATTTGGCAACTGCAAAACCCTCGGCCCGTCTCCAAACAAAGTACAAACGGAAATTTAAGCATTACCAAGTTCATGTTAAGACCTAAATTACATCCAAATACGGCAAGATGATACTTTTCGCCGGAAAACTGGCCTTAATTGTCCCGAGGAAACTCTGGGTCTTGTACTAGCAGATACACGATTACCACTCTCAAGAGGACCAGAATGTTACTGGAGTCCTGAAATGACTGATTCATAATACCCATAAGCCAAATATCTCCAAAACATGAGATGAGCTCGCAACCTTGATTCTTGTTTATACCGCAGCAAGACACCCTGATAATTTTTCGAATTGTGGACTAGTGTGTCTCAGATTCCATATTCTTCTTTATCGAGGTGCCATGTAATGTCCTGTATATGACGACTCCCGTTCCCCAAAAATCTTTTTGGAAACCCTGATTTTTGTTTTGCCATTAGCAAGATGTCATGTAGATATTGTGACAGAGGAGCCGTGTAAAAGATGTTTCTTAGTTTTCCTTAGCTAGAGATCATGTAGATTCTGCATATGAGGACTGCTATTACCTATGTTCCAGCTTCTAAACCCTGATTGTTGTTTAGCCCACAGCAGATAACTTGTTGACTTTAAGGATAGAGGACTGCTATATCCCCTATTCTGTTTCTTCCTTGGCAAGGGAATCTGTATTTTCCTGTATAATAGTACGCTCAATAGATAAATCTGGCTTTTAAACTCTGATTTCGTTTTAACATTTTCCAAGATGCTCTGTAGGTTTTTGCGATTGAGGACTCGTGTAACCCAGGTTCCTTATGCTTTCTTAGCAAAAGGTCATTTGTTGCCTGTGTATAAGGACTCCATTTCCCAGATTCATGCTCAAAAACACCATGATTCGTGATTACCCCATAGCAAGATGACCTTAAGCTTTTTTGGAATTGAGGACCCGAGTAACGCAGATTCCTTATTCTTACTTAGAAAAAGGCAGTGAAGTTTCCTGTATGTGAGGACTTCCATTTCCCAGATCCTCCTTCAAATTATGATTCGTGGTTACCTCTTAGGAAGACGGCCTGAAATTTTCGGTCTGAGGACTCATATAAGGAAGATTCCTTATACATCCTTAGCAACATGACGTAGAGATTCCTGTATATTATGTCCTCCATTACCCAGTTTCCTGCTTCAGTCTTCAGGATGCTGAGACAGTTCCTGGTGACCGAGAATTCCAGTGTTTTAGTTATCAAGAGAAAGACGTCCATAATGTTCTTTGACAACTGGATCCAAGATTCCTGGTTCCCCTTCACAAGACCTAAACAAAATGTGGAATATTAAAAACCCAAACCTCAATTCCTAACTGCCCACCCACAAGAATTTTCTGTACTTTGAGGTCACCTGAATCGAAGAATTTTGTACCAATATACCTTTTGATTCTGGGGAATATGATTATGGTCGTAGATGGTCCCAGGAAACAAAAGGATTTCTAGTGCCAAATACTTGATTACAACAAACAAGAGGATCAGAGAGATCCTGAGAATGTTTAATGACAGATTGAGCAAATCCACGGAGCAAGTAGCTCTGAAAATGTAGGGACCCAGAAGCCCAGATTGCTGATTAAACCTTATCAAGGGGTCCTGTAGATTCCGGAAAATGAGAGCTCCTAGAACCGGATTTCCTTTTAATTCTCAGTAAGATGCCCTGATTTTTCCTGTCGATTTGGATTCCAAATTCAGTATATCAAAACACAGAGGCCAAGAAGTTTCCACAGTTCGTGGATTCCATGATTCCTGGTTACCATTAAAAATACGTAGTAAACATTTGTCAAGTGCAATACCCTTGTCCCGTTTCAAAACAAAAAGAGACATCGAAGGGGAAGGATTACAGGGTTCACCTTAAGACCAGAGTTACATCCAAATATGGCAAGAAGATTTTTTTTATCCTGGAATCTGGCCTTAGTTGTTCTGAGGAAACTAACAGACTCGGAGTGCGCAATACCATTCACAACTTTTAAGAGGACCAGAATGTTGCTGGAGTCCTGAAATGACCAATTCATAATATCCGAATGCTAAATTGCTCTGAAACATTTGGGGAGCTCGAAGATCTTTCTCCGGTTTGTCCCATAGCAGACAACCTGGGAATTTTTTGGATGGAGGGCACATACAACAATGATTCCTTATTCGTACTTAGTTGGGGGCCATGTTGTGTCCTGTATGTGAGTACTCTCTTTCCCTTGATTCCTGTTTCAAATCACTGATTCTTGTTTAGCCCTTAGTAGGAATTCATGTAGATTTTTTGATACAGGAACTGTGGAAAACACACTTATTCTCTTTTATTAGCACAAGACCATGCAGTTTCCTGTATATGAGGATTGCTATTACCCACATTCATGTCTCGAATCCCTGATTCTTCTTTAGCTGTCAGCAGATGCCCTGTAGA
>NW_007249691.1:0-1051 GCF_000164805.1 Carlito syrichta | reverse complement strand
AGCAATAGACAGTGCAGTTTCCTGTATATGAGGACCAGCATTATCCAGATTCCTACTCCAAAAACCTGAATGGCGGTTATCTCTTAGCAAGGCAGTCTGTAGGTTTTTGGAATGGAGGCCTCGTGTATCCAAGATTCCTTATTCTTCCGTAGCAACAGTTCGTGTAGTTTTCTGTATATGAGGACTCCCATTACTGAAATTGCTGCTTCATTCTCAGCAAGACGCCAAGATATTTCCTGGTGACCTAGAATTCCAGTTGCTTGGGTATCAAGAGAAAGACTCCCATAAAGTTCTTGAGGAACTGTAACCCAAATTCCTGGTCCCTTTACAAAGACACACTAAAAATGTGGCAACATAGAAGCCCACCTTGCTGATTAAACCTTATCAAGAGTTTATGTAGATTTAGGCGATTGAGAACTCCAGAACCAGATTCCCTTTCCGTTCTCATCAAGATGCCTTGAATTTCCCTGTCCATGGGGATTCCAAAACTTTGTGTAAAAAATGCAGATGCCCAGATGTTTCCTATGGATGTGGAATCCATGGATCCTGGTTACATTTTAATAATTCGAACTAAGTATTTGACAACTGCAAAACCCTCGGCCCCTCTGCAAATAAAGTACAAACGGAAATTTAAGGATTACCAAGTTCATGTTAAGACCAAAGTTCCATCCTAAAATGGCAAGATGATACTTTTTTCCGGTTAACTGGCCTTTACTGTCACGAAGAACCTAAGGAGCTTGTACTACCATAACCGATTACAAGTCTCAAGAGGACCAGAATTTTGCTGGAGTCCTGAAATGACTGATACATAATACCCCCAAACCAAATATCTCCAAAACATGAGACGAGCTCGAAGCCTTGATTCTTGTTTATACCGCAGCAATACACCCTGAGAATTTTTCGGATTCTGGACTAGTGTATCACAGATTCCTTATTCTTCTTTACCGAGGGGCCGTGTAATGTCCTGTATATGAGTACTCCCTTTCCCCAGAACCCTGTTTGGAAACCCTGGTTCTTGTTTTGCCATTAGCAAGATGTCATGTACATATTG
>NW_007249690.1:0-12437 GCF_000164805.1 Carlito syrichta | reverse complement strand
GGCTAACAAGAATCAGGGTTTCGAAACAGGACTCTAGGGAAAGAGAGTCCTCACATAAAAGACACTACACGGCTTCCAACTAAGGGCAAAAAATGAATCTTTGTTGTACGAGTCCTCAATCCAAAAAATTCCCAGGGTGTCTGCTGTGGCAAAAAAAAGAAACAGGGCTTCGCGCTCCCCAAATATTCGGAGGAATTTACCATGTGGATATTACGAATCACTCATTTCAGGGCTCCAGCAACATTTTGGTCCTCTTGAAAGTTGTAAACGGGTATTGGGCACTTCAAGTCCGTTAAGAACTTCGGAACAACTAAGGCCTGATTTCAGGACAAAAGGAATCTTCTTGCCATATGTGGATGTAACTATGGTCTTAAGGTGAACACTGTAATCCTTCCCCTTCCTTTTCAATTTTAATTTTGAGAGGGGACAAGGGTTTTGCAGTTGCTAAATGTTTAGAACGTATTTTTAAAGGTAACCAGGAATCATGGATTCCACGTCCCTAGGAAACTTCTGGGCATCTATCTTTTTGTATACAGCGTTTGGAATCCACATTGACAGGGAAAATCAGGGCATCTTGTTGAGAACGAAAAGGAAATCCGGTTCTAGGAATTCTCATTAACCAAAAGCTACAGGGCCTCTTGATAAGGTTTAATCAGCAACCAGGGCTTCTGAATCTCTACATTTGTCATAGCTACTTTCTCCGTTGATACACTAAATCTCTCATTACAGATCCACAGGAACTTTCTTGCCATCATGTTAGTTGTAATCAAGGATCTGACACTACAAACCCTTTTGTGTCCTAGGAACATCTACGACCATAATCATGTTCCCCAGAATTAAACGGCATATTTGCACAAAGTCCCTCGATTCAGGTGACCTGAAACTACAGAAAATTATTGTGGGCGGGCAGGTCGGAAGTCGGATGTTGGGTTTTGAAGATTCCACAATTTAGGGAAGGTCTTGTGAAAGGAAAACAGGAATCTTGCATTCCAGTTCCCAAAGAACATATGGGTGTCTTTCTCTTGATATCAAAACAACTGGAATTCTCTGTCACCAGGAACTGTTTTGGCATCCTGCAGAGTGAAGCGGGATGCTAGGTAATGGGAGTCATAATATACAGCAAACTACACGTTATATTGCTTAGGAAGTAGAAGGAATCTTGTTTACATGAGTCCTCAATCTCAAAAACTACACGCCGTCTTCCTAAGAGGTAACCACGAATCAGGTTTTTAAAGTAGGAATCTGGGTAATGGGAGTCCTCACATATAGGAAACTTCACTGCCTATTGTTAAGTAAGAATAAGGAATCTGCCTTACTCGTGTCCTCTATCCCAAAAAGACATCAGGTCGTCTAGCTAAACACGAATCAGGGTGTTTTTAACATGAATCTGGGGAAATGGAGGCCTTATATACAGGCAATACATGACCTTTTGCTAAGAAAGAATAAGGAATCCGGGTTACACGAGTCCTCAATCCCAAAACTCTACACGGCATCTTGGAAAGGGCTAAAAAAGAATCAGAGTTTCGAAGCAGGATCTATGTAATGAGAGTCCTAATATACAGGAAAATACACGGCCCCTTGCCAAGGAAGAAAAAGAATTGGGGTTATAGCAGTACTCAGTCATAAAAATCAACAGGTCATCTGCTGTGGGCTAAAGAAGAATCAGGGTTTAGAGGCTTCAAATATGTAATGACTGTCCTCATATACAGAATCTACACGATCTCTTGCTACGGAGAAATAAGAATCCTGTTTTACACGGTTCCTCCATCTCAATATCTACATGACACCTAGCTAAGGGCTAAACAAGAATCAGTGTTTTCAAACAGGGTTCTGGGGAAATGGAGTCCTCATATAAACCACATAACACGGCCCCTCACTAAGGAAGAACAAGGAATCTGTGATACTCTAGTCCCCAATCCGAAAAATTCTCAGGGTGTCTTGTTACAGGATTAACAAGAATCAGGGATTCGAGCTCTTCTCATGTTTCGGAGATATTTGGTTTGTGGATATTATGAATCAGTCTTTTTCAGGAATCCAGGAACATCCTGGTCCTCTTGAGTGTTGTAAACGTGTATCTGGTAGTACAACTCGCTTAGGTTCCTCGGGACAACTAAGACCAGATTCCCGGAACAAAGGTATCTTCTTTGCGTATTTGGATGTAACTCTGGTCTCAAGATGAACTTGGTAATCCTAAAATTTCCGAGTGTACTTTTATTTGGTGGGGGGCCCAAGGGTTTTGCAGTTGTCACATATTTAGTACGAATTATTAAATTGTAAAAAGGAATCATAGATTCCACGTCCCTGGGATACATCTGGGCATCTTCATTTTTGTATACAGAGTTTTGGAATACACAGAGATAGGGAAAATCATGGCATCTTGCTGAGAACGGAAAGGGAATGCGGTTCTTGGAGTTCTCAATTACCGAAATCTACAAGGTCTCTTGATAAGGTTTAATCAGCAAACTGGGCATCTATGTCGCCACATTTTAGTGTGTCTTTTGAAAAGGGAACCAGGATTCTTGGGTTCCAATTCCACAAGAACTTTTGGGAGTCTTTCTCTTGATATTCAAGCAACTGGAATTCTAGTTCACCCCGAAATGTCTCAGCGTCTTGCTGAGAATGAAGCAGGAATTTCAGTAATGGGAGTCCTCATATACAGAACACTACACCACCTGTTGCTACGGAAGAATAAGTAATCTTGGTTACACGAGTACTCCATCCCAAAAACCTACAGAGCGTCTTGCTAAGAGATAACCACCAATCAAGTTTTGGGAGTCGGAATCTGGATAATGGGAGTCCTCATATACAGGAAACTGCACTGTCTATTGCTAAGGAAGAATAAGAAACCTGGTTTACATGTGTCCTTAATTCCAAATAAAACTTCAGGGGTCTTGCTAAGGGCTAAATAAGAATTTGGGTATTTGAAGCATAATCTCAAGAAATGAAATCCTCATATACAGGCATCTGCACGGACTTTTCCTAAGAAAGAATAAGGTATCTGGGTGACATGTGTTCTCAATCCCCAAAAAGTACACGGCATCTTCCTAATGTATAAATATGCATCAGGAGTTCGACGCATGTATCTGCAAAAGTGAGTACTCATATACAGGCAACTGCACGGCTGTTGCTAAAAATAAGGAATCTGGGATATATGAGTCCTCAGTCCTGAAAATCTACTGGGCATCTTGCTGACGGCTAAAGAAGAATCAGGGATTCGAGGCATGAATGTGGGTAATAGCAATTCTCATATACAGGAAACTACATGGCTTCCTGCTGAGAAAAAAGAAGAAATCTGTTTTCCACGACTCCTCTATCAAAAAATCAACATGGCGTCTTATGAGGGCTAAACAAGAATCAGGGTATCGAAATCGGAATCTTGGGAAAGAGAGTCCTCACCTACAGGACACTACACGGCCTCAAACTAAGAACAAGTAATGAATCTTTGTTGTACGAGTCCTTAATTCAAAAAACTCCCAGGGTGTCTGCTATGGCACAAACAAGAAACAGGGCTTCAAGCTCCCTAAATGTTTTGGAGGAATTTAACATGTGGATATTACGAATCAGTCATTTCAGGACTCCAGCAACATTCTGGTCCTCTTGAAAGTTGTAAATGTTTATCGGGCACTTCAAGTCCGTTAAGTTCTTAGGAACAACTAAAGCCAGATTTCAGGACAAAAGGAATCTTCTTGCCATATGTGGATGTAACTCTGGTCTTAAGGTGAACACTGTAATCCTTCCCCTTCCTTTTCAATTTTTATTTTGAGATTGGGCAATGGTTTTGCAGTTGCTAAAAGTTTAGTACGTATTTTTAAAGGTAACCAGGAATCATGGATTCCACGTCCCTAGGAAACTTCTGGGCATCTGTTTTTTTGTATACAGCGTTTGGAATCCACATCGATAGGAAAAATCAGGGCATCTTGCTGAGAATGAAAAGGAAATCCGGTTCTAGGAATTCTCATTAACCAGAATCTACAGGACCTCTTGATTAGGTTTAATCAGTCATCAGGGTTTTTGGGCCCCTACATTGGTCAGAGCTACTTTCTCCGCGGATACACTAAAACTGTCATTACAGTTCCACAGGAACTTTCTTGTCATCTTGTTAGTTGTAATCAAGTATCTGGCCCTACAGATCCGTTTGTGTCCTAGGAACATCTACGACCATTATCATGCTCCCCAGTATTAAAAGTCATATTTGTACAAAATCCCTCTATTCAGGCTACCTAAAACTACAGAAAATTCTTTTGTGCAGGCTGGTCGGAATTGGGATGTAGGGTTTTGAAGATTCCACATTTTAGGGAAGGGCCTGTGAAGGGGAAACAGGAATCTTGCATTCTAGATCCCAAAGAACATTATGGGAGTCTTTCTCTTCATATCCAAACAACTGGAATTCTGGGGCACCAGGAACTGTCTCGGTATCCTGCAAAGTGAAGAGGAAAGCTAGGTAATGGGAGTCATCATACAGGATACTACACGTCATATTGCTTAGGAAGTATAAGGAATCTTGTTTATATGAGACCTCAATCCCAAAAACTACAGGCTGTCTTCCTAAGACGTAACCACGAATCAGGTTTTTGAAGTAGGAATCTGGGTAATGGGATTCATTACACACAGGAAACTTCACTGCCTATTGTTATGTAAGAATATGGAATCTGCCTTACTCGTGTCCTCTATCCCAAATAAACTTCAGGTCGTCTTGCTAAGGGCTAAACACGAATCAGGGGGTTTTAGCATAAATCTAGGGAAATGGAGGCCTTATATACAGGAAACTACATGACCTTTTGCTAAAAAAGTATAAGGAATCTAGGTTACACAAGTCCTCAATCTCAAAAAACTACAGGGAATCTTGAGAAGGGCTAAAAATGAATCAGGGATGCGAAGCAGGATCTATGTAATGAGAGTCCCAATATACAGGATAATACACGGCCCCTTGCCAAGGAAGAAAAAGAATCGGGGTTATAGCAGTCCTCAGTCATAAAAATCAACAGGCCATCTGCTGTGGGCTAAATAAGAATCAGGGTTTAGAGGCTGCAACATTGGTAATAGCAGTCCTCATATACAGAATCTGAATGATTTCTTGCTAAGGAGAAATAAGAAACCTGTTTTACCTGGTTCCTTTTTCACAATAACTACATGACAACTTGCTAAGGGCTAAACAAGAATCAGGGTTTCCAAACAGGGTTCTGGGGAAAGGGAGGCCTCAAATACAGGACGTTGCATGGTCCCTCGCTTAGGAAGAATAAGTAATCTGTGATACACTAGTACCCAATCCGAAAAATTCTCAGGGAGTCTTGCTACGGGCTAAACAAGAATCAGGGCTTTGAGCTCGTCTCATGTTTGGGAGATATTTGGCTTGTGGGTATTATAAGTCAGTCTTTTCAGGACTCCAGCATCATTCTGGTACTCTTGAGAGTTTTAAACGGGTATCTGGTAGTGCAAGTCCCTTAGGTTCCTCGGGAAAACTAAGGCAATATTCCCAGAAAAAAACGACCTTCTTGTCATATTGGCATGTAACTCTGGTTTTAAGATGAACTTGGTAATCCTAAAGCTTCTGATTGTACTTTTATTTGGAGAGGGGCTGAGGCTTTTGCCGTTGCCAAATATTTAGTACGAATTATTAAAATGTAACCAGGAATCATGGATTCCACGTCCCTAAGAAACATCTGGGCATCTGCATTTTTGTATACAGAATTTGGGAATCCACATAGACAGGGAAAATCAGGGCATCTTGCTGAGAACAGAAAGGGAATCTGGTTCTTGGAGTTCTCAATCGCCTAAATGTACAAGGTTTCTTGATAAGGTTTAATCAGCAATCTGGGCTTCTATGTCGCCACAATTTTATTGTGTCTTTTGAAAAAGGAACCAAGAATCTTGGTTCCCAATTACACAGGAAATTTATCGGAGTTTTTCTCTAGATATTCAAGCAATGGGAATTCTAGGTCACCCCGAAATGTCTCGGTGTCTTGCTGAGAATGAAGCAGGAATTTCAGTAATGTGAGTCCTCATATACAGAACACTAGACAACCTGTTGCTAGGCAAGAATAAGGAATCTTGGTTACACGAGTCCTCCATCCCAAACACCTACAGAGCATCTTGCTAAGGGACAACCACCCATTCGGTTTTTTGAGTAGGAATCTGGGTAATGGGATTCCGCATATAGAGGAAACTGCACTGTCTATTGCTACGGAAGAATAAGAAATCTGGTTTACGTGTCCTCAATCCCCAAAAAAACTTCAGGGTGTCTTGCTAAGGGCTAAATACGAATTTGGGTATTTCAAGTATAATCTGGGGAAATTAAATCCTCATATACAGGCATCTGCACGGACTTTCCTAAAAAAGAATAAGTAATCTGTGTGACATGTGTTCTCAATCCCCAAAAAACTACACGGTGTCTTCATAAGGTCTAAACAACCATAAGGGTTTCGATGCATATCTGCGGAAAGGAGTACTCATATACTGGCAACTGCACGACTGTTGCTGAAAATAAAGAATCTGCTTATACGATTCCTCAGTCCTGAAAATCTACACAGCATTTTGCTGACAGCTAAAGTAGAATCAGGTATTCGAGGCATGAATGTGGGTAATAGCAGTCCTCATATACAGGAAACTACATGGCCTCTTGCTAAGAAAAAATGAGAAATCTGTTTTCCACCGTTCCTCTATCAAAAAATCTACATGACATCTTACTAAGGGCTAATCAAGAATCAGGGTTTGAAACAGGAATGTAGGTAAAGAGAGTCCTCACGTACAGGACACTACACGGCCTCCAACTAAGTATGAATAAAGAATCTTTGTGGTACACGTACCCAATCTAAGAAATTCCCAGGGTGTCTGCTATGGCACAAACAAGAAACAGGGCTTTCGAGCTCCCCAAATGTTTCGGAGCAATTTAGCATGCGGATATTACGAATCAGTCATTTCAGGACTCCAGCAACAATCTGCTCCTCTTGAAAGTTGTAAACGGGTATCGGGCACTCCAAGTTCGTTAGGTTCCTCAGAACAATTAAGGCCAGATTTCAGGACAAAAGGAATCTTCTTGCCATATGTGGATGTAACTCTGGTCTTAAGGTGAATCCTGTAATTCTTCCCCTTCCGATTCTCTTTTTATTTTGAGAGGGGACAAAGGTTTTGCAGTTGCCAAATGTTTAGTACGTATTTTTATATGTAACCGGGAATCATGGATTCTACGTTTCTAGAAACCTTCTGGGCATCCCTCTTTTTGTATACAGAGTTTGGAATCCACATTGACAGGGAAAATCAGGGCATATTTCTGAGAACGAAAAGCAAATCCGGTTCTAGGAGTTCTCATTAACTGGAATCCACAGGGCCTCCTGATAAGGTCTAATGATCAATCTGGGCTTCGGGGTCCCTATATTTTTCAGAGCTACTTTCTCCGTGAATACACTAAATCTGTCATTACAGATGCACAGGAACTTTCTTGTCATCTTGTTAGTTGTAATCAAGGATCTGGCCCTAAAAATTCTTTTGTGTCCTAGGAATATCTACGACCATAATCATGTTCCCCATAATCAAAAGGCATATTGGTACAAAATCCCTCGATTCAGCTCCCCTCAAATTACAGAAAATTCTTGTGGGTGGGCAGGTCAGAGTTGGGATGTTTGGTTTTGAAGATTCCACATTTTAGAGAGGGTCTTGTGAAGGGGAACCAGGAATCGTGGATTCCAGTTCCCAAAGGACATTATGGGAGTCTTTCTCTTGATAATCAAGCAACTGGAATTCTCTGTCACCAGGAACTGTCTCAGCATCTTGCAGAGTGAAGCGAGAACCTGGGTAATGGGAGTCGTCAAATACAGGAAACTACACGTCATCTTGCTTAGGAAGTATAAGGAATCTTGTTCACATGAGTCCTAAATATCAAAAAGTACTTGCCCTCTTCCTAAGAGGTAACCACGAATCAGGTTTTTGAAGTAGGATTCTGGGTAATGGGAGTCCTCACATACAGGACACTTCACTGCCTATTGCTAAGTAAGAATAAGGAATCTTCCTTACTCGTGTCCTCACTCAAAAAAACTTCAGGTCATCTTGCTATGGGCTAAACACGAATCAGAGTGTTTTAAACATGAATTTGGGGAAATGGAGTCCTTATATACAGGCAACAACATGACCTTATGCTAAGAAAGAATAAGGAATCTGGGTTACACGAGTAACCCAATCCCAAAAAACCTACAGGGAAACTTGGAACGGGCTAAAAAAGACTCAGAATTTCGAAGCAGGATCTATGTAATGAGAGATCTAATATACAGGAAAATACACGGCCTCTTGCCAAGGAAGAAAAAGAATCGGGGTTATAGCAGTCCTCAGTCCTAAAAATCAACAGGCCATCTGCTGTGGGCTAAACAAGAATCAGGGTTTAGAAGCTGCAACATAGGTAATAGCAGTCCTCATATACAGAATCTACACGATCTATTGCTATGGAGAAATAAGAAACGTGTTTTACACGGTTCCTCCGTCACAATATATACATGAACTCCTGCTAAGGGTTAAACAAGAATCAGGGTTTCCAAACAGGGTTCTGGGGAAACGGAGTCATCATATACAGGACATTGCATGGCCCGTCGCTAAGGAAGAACAAGGAATCTGTGATACACTAGTCCCGAATCCGAAAAATTCGCAGGGTGTCTGCCTTGGCATAAACAAGAATCAGGGCTTCTAGCTCGTCTCATGTTTCAGAAATATTTGGCTTGTGAGTATAATGAATCAGTCTTTTCATGACTCCAGCAAAATTCTAGACCACTTAAGAGTTGTAAATGAGTATTTGGTAGTACAATTCCCTTAGGTTCCTCAGGACAACTAAGGACAGATTCCCGGAGAAATGTATCTTCTTGCCATATTTGGATGTAACCCTGGTCTTAAGATGAACTTGGTAATCCAAAAATTTTCGATTGTTCGTTGATTTGGAGAGAGGTCAAGGGTTTTGTGGTTGCCAAATATTTAATGCGAATTATTAAAAAGTACCCAGGAATCATTGATTCCACGTCCATAGGAAACATGTGGGCATCTGCATTTTTGTATACAGAGTTTTGGAATCCACATGGACAGGGAAAATCAGGGCATCTTGCTGAAAACGGAAAGGGAATCCGGGTCTTGGAGTTCTCAATCGCCTAATTCTACAAGGTCTCTTGATAAGGTTTAATCAGCAATTTGGGCTTCAAGGTCGCCACATTTTTAGTGTGTCTTTTGAAAAGGGAACCAGAAATATTGGGTTCCAATTCTACAAGAACTTTATAGGAGTCTTTCACTTGTTATCAAAGCAACTGGAATTCTAGGTCACCACGAAATGTCTCAGCGTCTTGCTGAGAATGAAGCAGGAATTTCAGTAATGGGAGTCCTCATATACAGAACACTACACCACATGTTGCTATGGAAGAATAAGGAATCTTGGTTACACGAGTCTACCATCCCAAAAAGCTACAGAGCATCTTGCTAATGGATAACCACCAATCAGGTATTGGCAGTAGGATTCTGGATAATGGGAGTTCTGATATACAGGAAAATGCACTGTCTATTGCTAAGGAAGAATAAGGAATCTGCCTTACACGTGGCCTCAATCCTCCAAAAAAACTTCAGGGTGTCTTGCTAAGGGCTAAATACGAATTTAGGTATTTGAAGCATAATCTGAGGAAATGAAATCCTCATATACAGGCATCTGCACGGACTTTTTCTAAGAAAGAAAAAGGAATCTGGGTGACATGTGTTCTCAATCGCCCAAAAAGCACATGGGGTCTCCCTAAAGTCTAAACAAGCATCAGGGTTTTGATTCATGTATCTAGGAAAGGGAGTACTCATATACAGGTAACTGCACGTGTGTTGCTAAAAATAAGGAATCTGGTTATATGAGTCCTCAGTCCTGAAAATCTATGGGGCATCTTGCTGATGGCTAAAAAAGAATCAGGGATTCGAGGCATGAATGTAGGTAATAGCAGTCCTCCTATCCAGGAAACCACATGGCCTCTTGCTAAGAAAAAAGAAGAAATCTGTGTTCCACGGTTACTCTATCAAAAAATCTACAAGGCGTCTTACTAAGGGCTAAACAAGAATCAGGGTTTTGAAAAAGAAATTTAGGGAAAGACAGTCCCCTTTTACAGGACACTACACGGCCTCTAACTAAGGAAGAATAAAGAATTTTTGTTGTACGAGTCCTCAATCCAAACAACTCCCAGGGTGTCTGCTATGGAACAAACAAGAAACAAAGCTTCGAACTCCCTAAATGTTTCGGAGCAATTTAGCATGAGGATATAACGAATCGGTCATTTCAGGACTCCAGCAACATTTTTTTCCTATTGAAAGTTGGAAACGGGTATCAGGCACTCCAAGTCCGTTATGTTCCTCGGAAAAACTAAGGTCAGATTTCAGGACAAAAAGAATCTTCTTGCCATATTTGGATTTAACTCTGGTCTTAATGTGAACCCTGTAATTATTCCCCTTCCATTTCTCTTTTTATTTTGAGAGGGGACAAGTGTTTTGCAGTTGCAAAATGTTTGGTACATATTTCTAAAGGTAACCAGGAAATATGGATTTCACATCCCTAGGAAACTTCTGGGCATCTCTCTTTTCGTATACAGAGTTTGGAATCCACATCGACAGGGAAGATCAGGGCATCTTGATGAGAACGAAAAGGAAATCCGGTTGAAGCAGTTGTATTAGCCGGAATCTACAGGGATTTTGATAAGTTTAATCAGCAATCTGGGCTTCTTGGTCCCTACATTTTTCAGTGCTATTTTCTCCGTGGATACAATAAATCTGTCATTAAAGATGCACAGGATCTTTCTTGTCATCTTGTTAGTTGTAAGGAAGGTTATGGCCCTCCAAATCCCTTTGTGTCCTAGGAACAGCTATGACCGTAATCATGTTTCCCAGATTCAAAAGGCATATTGGTACAAAATCCCTCAATTCCGGTGACCTCAAATTACAGAAAATTCTTGTAGATGGACAGGTAGGCTTTGGGATGTTTGGTTTTGAAGATTCCACATTTTAAGGAGGGTCTTGTGTAGGGGAACCAGGAATCTTGGATTCCAGTTCCCAAAGAAGGTTATGGGAGTCTTTCTCTTGATATCCAATAAACTGGAATTCTCGGTCACCAGGAACTGTCTCAGCATCCTGCATAGTGAAGAGGGAAGCTGGGTAATGGGAGTCGTCATATACAGGAAACTACATGTCATATTGCTTAGGAAGTATAAGGAACCTTGTTTACATGAGTCCTCAATCCCAAAAACTACTGGCCGTCTTCCTAAGTGGTAACCACGAATCAGGTTTTTGAAGTAGGATTCTGGGTAATGGGATTACTCACATACAGGAAACTTCACTGCCTATTGCTAAGTAGGAATAAGGAATATCCTTACTCGTGTCCTCAGTCCCAAAAAAATTTCAGGTTGCTTTGCTATGGGCTAAACACGAATCAGGTTGTTTTTAGCATGAATCTGGGGAAATGGAGTCGTACATACAGGCAACAACATGACCTTTTGCTAAGAAAGAATAAAGAATCTGTGTTACACAAGTCCTCAATCCCAAAAATCTACAGGGCATCTTAAAAAGGGCTAAAAAAGAATCAAAGTTTCAAAACATGATCTGTGTAATGAGAGTCTTAATACACAGGAAAATACACGACTCCTTGCCAAAGAAGAAAATGAATCGGGGTTATAGCAGGACTCAGTCCTAAAAATCAACAGGCCATCTGCTGTGGGCTAAAAAAGAAGCAGGGTTAGAAGCTGCAACATAGGTAATAGCAGTCCTCATATACAAAATCTACACGATCTCTTGCTAAGGAGAAATAAGAAACCTGTTTTATACTGTTCCTCCATCACAATATCTACATGACATCTTGCTAAGGGCTAAACAAGAATCAGTGTTTCCAAACAGGGTTCTGGGGAAAGGGAGTCCTCATATACAGGACATTACATGGCCCCTCGCTAAGGAAAAATAAGGAATATGTGATACACTATTCCCCAATCCGAAAAATTCTTATGGTGTCTTGGTTTGGGATAAACAAGAATCAGGCATTCGAGCGTGCCACATGTTTCAGAGATATTTGGCTTTTGGGTATAATGAATCATTCTTTTCAGGCCTCCAGCAACATTCTGGTACTCTGAAAGTTGTAAACGGGTATCAGGCACTCCAATTGTGTTAGGTTCTTCTGAACAAGTAAGGCCAGATTTAATGACAAATGGAATCTACTTGCCATCTGTGCATGTAAGTCTGGTCTTAAGCTGAACCCTGTATCCTTACCCTTCCTTTTCTCTTTTTATTTTGAGAGGGAAATAGGGTTTTGCAGTTGCCATATGTTTAGTACTCATTTTTAATTGTAACCAGGAATCATGGATTACACTTCCCTAGGAAACTTCTAGGCATCTGTCTTTTTGTATACAGAGTTTGGAATCCACATAGACAGGGAAAATCAGGGCATCTTGCTGAGAACGAAAAAG
>NW_007249689.1:492256-493011 GCF_000164805.1 Carlito syrichta | reverse complement strand
CGAGACCCCAACCCAAAAAAAAAAAAAAAAAAAAAGAAAATGAAGAAAGAAAAATAAACAGCTTGACAGTTTCTTGCAAAGTTAAATATATACTTGACACATAATTCAATAATTCTACTCCTGGGTATTTACAAAGGAAATTATGTCCATACAAAGACTTGTATGTGAATATTCATAGCCACTTCATTTATAGCAGCCAAATATTTGAAAGAATCCAAGTGTCTGCCAACAAGAAAGCAGATAAACAAATTATGGCACATTCATACAATGGAATACTATTCATCAGTAAAAAAGAAAACAAACTACTGATAAACACAATATGGATAAATCTCAAAAGCATGCCTGATGAAAGATGCAAGGGACAAAAAAAGAATACATAGTATTTAATTCCATTTATGTGAAGTTCTACAAACAACTGATATAAAAAGGAAATGACAGTTCCATGAGGGTACAGATGTAAAAAAAAAATCATCGAATTGTACATTTAACATGGGTATTGATGTAAATTACACCTTAATAAAGTTTTAAAAAATCTTATGAGAAAGTTTAAACTATCCTATTTTGTGACTGTAATGGAAAATGTCAGCAATTGAAAGTTGCAAATTCATCAAATGTCTAAATTATGTGCTTCATTTTAAGTTTCAATGAGAAATTTTTTTCCAGCAAAATCATAGTATGTTCTTTTTTTTTTTTTTTCTGTTTTGAGTTGGAGTCTCACTCTGTCGCCCAGACTGGAGTGCAGTGGCCGCTCCCGG
>NW_007249689.1:469170-491751 GCF_000164805.1 Carlito syrichta | reverse complement strand
TTGATTTATTGTAGAGATGAAGTCTCGCTGCCCAGGCGAGTCTCGAACCCGTGGGCTCAGTCAATCCACTCACCTCAGCCTCCTAAAGGCGTGGGATTACAGGCTGAGCCACCAAACCCGGCTGTTCTTACTTTTAATGAAAAAAATTCCAACAATAATTATTCTACAGCTATGATCAACTTCAATCCAAAGTTCAATGTGAAAAATATCATTTTCACACATGTCAAAAATAGTATAAGAATCAACTCCAATAAATAGCAATATAATTAACAAACCAGAGAAATTGTACTCAACCTTCTGAATAGCCTAGCCTTCTCAGAACAAAAATAATTACCATAAATTAATCAAATAATAATTCTCTAAATTACAATAAATATATATGAGCTTCAAAATTTATCTTTAGAACAATTTAAGCTTTTAACAACAAAAAAGAATAAAAACCAAAATCATTATTACAGAATGTTTCTTGAAGTAATTCAATGTAATAGAATGAACTGAAATTTTTAAAAGAAAAAAATGAAGTAATTTATTAAACAAACGTAATTAATGACTGCTACAAGGTAACAGGTTAAGTTTTGCTTATATTTTAAAGGCATATTTTATTAATAAACAATACAAGGAAAGACATCTTTTTTCTTCTTTTTGAGTTGGAGTCTCACTCCGTCACCCAGGCTAGAGTGCAGTGGCACACTCATGCCACCCCAACATCGACCTGCTGAGCTCTGGCAATCCATCTGCCTCAGCCTTCCAAGTAGCCAAAACTATAGGTGCACACTGCCACACCAAGTTAATTCTGTATTTATTGTAGAGACAAGGTTTCACCAAGTTGTCTGGGCTGGTCTTGAACCCACAGGCTCAGGCAATCCACTCACCTCGCCTCTCAAAGTGCTAGGATTACAGGCAGATCCACTCCGCCCGGCTGGAAAGATATCTTTTAAGAGGATAAGGGGAACTATAAATAAAACTTTTAAGGAAAAGTTAATTATCAGTTATATGTTTAAATATTTAAAGAGCCATATAAACGCATATATAATCCAATTCAATTCTAGATTAATATGTGCCCAAGACTATACTTTTTACATGTCTTCTCCTTTGACAACAATTCATTTTTAGAGTAAGTATTATTATAAAATTTGTTTTTAAAATTATTTTTTGAGTAGGAGTCTCATTCTTGTCACCCAGGCTGGAGTGCAGTGGCATGCTCATGGCCACCACAGCCTTGACCTGCTGGACTTAGATGATCCTTTCGCCTCAGCCTTCCAAGTAGCTGGAACTACGGATGCATGCCACCATGCCCAGCTATATTAAAATCTTTCTTATGGATCAGCCTCCCTATATGGGAAAAGGATAGTTTATAAATTATATGTTTACTAATGTAAAAAAGCAGAAAAAACAAGCAAAATAGTGTCAGAAATTTAAATGGCCCTTTAATGCCAAATTGAAATCAACTTTTACTTTATGTAACAATACTTGGTGAAACCAGCTTAATTGAAATGTAGGTTCAATGAAAGGGACACAGGGAGGGAAAAAAAGAGGAGAGGGAAAAGGAGGGCAAGGCAGGAAAGAAAAAATTTTCACACAGTCCCTAGTCCCTAGCAAGATTATAAAATTTGATTTTCACTCATTACTAACATAGTCATCTATCAGACTTTCACATTACTTATCTGTAGGGTCACAGTATATGCACATATGAATTTTAAATTCCAGAATCATGAATACATGTGTACAAAATACGCTATTAATTCACTGAAAACAGTCAATATCTTAGAAATTAATCTTCCTAGCTATAAAGTACAATCATGTAATCAAACTTGTGGGGCTTCTATCAAGAGTACCACACTTACCTTAACGGTTACACATGATAACCTTCCAGGCTGTGTTTACTGATACAATTAACTTATACTATTCATACAGCTCTATAAATGTGGTATTGCTATCTGTACCTTTAGTCCTGAATAAATTAATATCATTGAAAAGTAATAATACTAAGTTCAGATGAAAAGTATACATTTACCATTTTCTCTGATCGTGTGTGCACATATGCACACATATAACATATACTTGGCTGGCACCATAATGTGAGAGAAAGCGCAATTATTTTTTTGTTTATATTATTTATTTTCTTTTACTTTTTTTTAACTTTTAATTTTAAAGATGTGGGGTATGGCCAGGCTCAGTGGCTCAGCCTTTAATCCCAGCGCTTTGGGAGGCTGAGGTGAGTGGATTGCCTGAGCCCGCAGGTTCAAGACCCCATCTTGGCAAGACCTCATCTCTACAATAAATCAAAAATCAGCCGGGCATGGTAGCGCATGCCTGTAATTCCGGCTACTTGGAAGGCTGAGGTGGAAGGATCGCCAGAGCCCAGCAGGTTGAGGCTGCGGTGGCCGGGAGCGGCCACTGCACTCCAGTCTGGGTGACAGAGTGAGACTCCAACTCAAAAAAAAATAAAAAATAAAAGATAAAAAAGATGTGGGGTATAATTCAGGGTTAAGTATACAAATGTTCATTATGCAGGTACCCTTGTGGTGAGGTGTGCCCCCCCTTCCCCAACAGATTCCCACTACTGCCAATCCAGCTCCCCCCCCATTGCTAATCCTTTTCTTATAGTATTACAATAATTGTTCAAGGTCTGCTTATGAGTAAGAACACGTGATACTCAGTTATTTGTTTCTGCAATAGATCACTCTGTATTATAGACTCTGAGTCCATCCAAGTTGCTGTGAAGTTCATAATTTTGTCCTTCTTTATAGTTGCATAACATTCCACTGTGTATATGTACCATATTTTTTTATCCAGTCAAGAGCAACTATTTCAAATCAGTCATGGGTTATAGCATACAGACAGTTTATGCAACTATAAAATAGGATTCGTAATAGTGGAAATTCACATAACTGAGAAGATCATATAACGTGTAAAAGTGACTTGTAATTTATAAATATTAGTTACTATTATCTTTCCCTTGCTCATTAGAAACCAAATATATCAGCCTTCTGCCAGCTTCTGAAATATGCCAATTTCTTATCCATCATGGGGTCTTTGTTCTTGCTGCTCCATCCACCTTTGGCTCATCCACATAATTCAGATCGCTACTTAAATAACATAAAACCCCTTTTCAGAGATAGTCTCTAACAAGTGATATCAATTATGAAATATTAGAATACAAGTAAGAAAAAACTTAACTCAAAGTAGCTTTAAAAATAAGAAAATTTTGGCCAGGTACAGTGTCTCATGCCTGCAATTCCAGCTCTTTGGGAGACTGAAGTGGCAGGATTGCTTAAGGCCAGCAGTTTGAGACCAGCCTGTGCAACATAGCAAGACCTTCAATCCTACAAAAAAAAATAAAGAATTATCTGAGCATGGTGGTACACACATGTATTTCTAGCTATTGGGGAGGCTGAGGTGGGAGGACATCTTGAGCCCAGAAGAGCTCAAGGCTGCAGTGAGCTAGATGACACCACTGTGCTCCAGCCTGGACGAGAGCACAAGATCCTATCTAAAATAAATAAATAGGAAAACTTAAAATTTTAAATTGACAAAAAGTTAATTCAATGGTTCCATGAAACATTTTCATCTTTCTATTCTACCCCCTGGCATGTCAGCTTTTGTCATCAAGCTAGCTTTCTTCCTGGTGGAAGTTAGCTGTCTCAATTCCAGTCACATGCAATTACATACAAAAGAACAATTGGGAATCTATTTCAGTCTGTCTCATTTTAAGAGAAAGGAAACTACTGATAGACATCTCTCCCCTGAAGATCTGCACATCTTATTAGCCAAGATTGAGTCACCTGTCCCTTGCAAAATCAATCACTGACATGACATGTGGAACAGGATTACCATTACTGGCTTAGACTAATAAGAATCTATCCCCGAGGGTAGACTCCAGAACAAAATTGGAACTCTAAAAGCAAGAAACAATGAAACAATGACTACAATGCCCTAAAAGAATTCTATAATGCTACAACACCCTAACTTTATTTAAAAAAAAAAAAAAAAAAAAAAAGGCACTCACCTGCCTCCATTATTCTCTATTACAACACATAGTATAGGAGATAAATAAACCAATTATTTACCTCCTATACTAAAAGGTATGTATTAATAGAGCAAGAGTTAAGAGCACAGCACTAAAACAGAGCATGCTCCTTATTAATGTTTGTTAAATAAGTGAATGCATGATTATTCAAATGTACATATTATTTATCTAATACCTATAGTCAAAATCGTAGGCAAAATAAAGATAAAGTCAAGTCTGATAACAATTAGAGCTAAGATCTAAAGTTATTCTCATATGTTTACTCATTGATTTTTATGTGCAGAAAATGTTGAAAGTAGATGCACAGAAATATATTCAAATGGAATTTCAAACCAAGGACTTGCATTCAAGCCAACTCTTGATAAGTTGTGGATCCTTAAACAATACTCTGAATAGATAATAAGGAGAGATAAATGTATTGCAATAAAGTTTGAGTCATGCAATAAAAATAATAAATAAACATCACAATCTTTCTAGAGCAGCAGTCCGCAACATTTTTGGCTTCAAGAAAGATAAATTTTCCACAAACTGGAGAGGGGGAGGTGTAGAGAGAAGAGGGAATGGTTTTAGCATGATTCAAGCACATAACATTTATTGTACGCTTTCTATTATTAACGCATTGTAAAAAATAATGAAATAATTATACAACTCACCATTAAAAAAAAAGAGGTGCAGACAGAAGTGGTAAATAAAATAGGCAGGCCACATGTGGACTAAAATAAGTGTCAGATTCTGACTAAAGCCTGCCACCAGATATAGCTGTACAATTGAAGTACATCAACTCACCTGCCACTTGCTGATAAGGTTTTGATATGAGTCTGCAAGCAACTGATTTATTATGGTCTCTGTGCAGTCAAACCTCACTGCTCATGTTAATCTGTATTTGCAACCGCTCCCCAGTGCCATCACCACCTCAGTTCCACCTCAGATCATCAGCGATTAGATTTTCATAAGGAGTGCGCAACCTAGATTCCTCACGTAGATCTCTTGCGTGTACAATTCCAGATAGGGTTCATGCTCCTAGGAGAACTGAATGCTGTCCCTTATCTAACAGGAGGCAGAGCTCAGGTGGTAATGCAAGCAGAGCAGCTGTAAATACAGATGAAGCCCACCACTCACCTTCTGCTGCACTGCCTGGTTCCTAACAGGCCACGGACCCCTGTTCTAGAGAACTGTGTCTAAAGAACAATAGATTCAAAAGTACAGATTCAAACAGATTAAAAATTGTTTCTAGAGAATATCAGAGATTGAAAAGTACAATATACATTCACTCTTCACACAAGAGGCATGAAAGTCCTTTAAAGGCTAATGTTTACTATTGTATCTATAAAGAACATCATAAATTTATCATTGGCCGATATTCAACTCACTAAAACATGGGCTAGATGAATGGCATAAAGAATACTGTGTGTGTATATATATTCCAAAATGAGGGAAATTGGAATAAACTATGGTACAATCATTGGTGAGATATTATGGCTCAATTTAAAATGCGAAGGACAAACGCACATAATATAGTGGTAAAAAAGTAGGCCACAGAGGGATCTGATGATGTTGGGAGGTGGTATGACACCTTGGAAAGTGCAGGCTAAAAGATCAGATAGAACTAGGTCTAAGTCCTGGCAATACCAATATAGAAATGGGCCAGTAAAGAATCCAACAGGATAAAAAAAAAAAAAAAAGAATCCAATAGGATATCTTACTCTCTCTGAGTCTGAAATTTTTTGTCTTTAAAAGGATTGTATATGGCCGGCCAGGCATGGGAGGCTGAGGCGGGAGGACTGCTTGAGGCCAGGAGTTCAAGACCAGCCTGGGCAACATAGCAAAACCTCATCATTACAAAAAAATTTAAAAATTAGCCAGGTGTGATAGTGCACACCTGTAGTCCCAGCTACTCTGGAGGCTGAGGCAGAAGGATTGCCTGAGACCAGGAGGTCAAGGCTACAGTGAGTCATGATCATGCCACTGCACTTCAACCTGGGTGATAGAATAAAACTCCGACTCAAAAATAATTTTAAAAATAACATTTCCTATTATGTTGGTCCCTCACTGAATATAATGATGATAATGGCTACATTTATATAGTGGCTCCTGAATGCAAGGCACTTTTCTAATTGCTTCACAATTATCATATTTAGTCCTCTAACACCCTTATGAAGTGGATACTCTTATCCCCACTTTACAGTGAAGGAAATAAAGGCACATGGAGATTGAATAAGTTCCACCAAGGTCACAGAGCCAGCAAGCAGCAGAACCAGGACCAACAACGCTATGTTTTTAAAATTACTGTTATTAAAACCTGCTGACTTTAAGAACTATAAGAGAAACTAGAAATCTCCTTTTACACATACTTTCTGGCCAGGTGTGGTCGCTCACATCTATCATACCAGCACCTTGGGAGGCTGAGGTGGGGGGATTACTTGCAGCCAGGAGTCTGATACTA
This sequence comes from Carlito syrichta, assembly GCF_000164805.1. Classification (NCBI taxonomy): domain Eukaryota; kingdom Metazoa; phylum Chordata; class Mammalia; order Primates; family Tarsiidae; genus Carlito; species Carlito syrichta. Next base: position 485,278 of record NW_007249689.1, on the reverse strand, counting down.
GCCTGGGCAACATAGCAGTATCCCATCACTATAAAATATTGTTTTAAAAAACTTTTTAACAGAAAGACAGGAAATATCAAAGTTTAATCTATCTATCATATTATATATTTTTTTAAGTCAGAGTCTCACCTTGTCGCCCAGGCTGGAGTGCAGTGGTGTGATCACAGACACCACAGCCTTGACCTTCAGGGCTTAGGCTATCCTTCTGCCTCAGCCTGCCAAGTGGATGGAACCATAGGCAAGTGCATCATACTCAGCTAATTTTTTTGATCTGTTATAAAGATAAGGTCTCAACAAGTTGCCCAGGCTGATCTCAAACTCCCGGGCTCAGGCAATCCTCTCGCCTCCACCTCCCAAAGTGCTGGGATTATAGGCATGAGCCACCAAGCCAGGCTAAAATTTAATATCTGTATGATTTGTGATTAAAAACCAGAATATCTTAGGATAGTTAATTTTTTATTTTTATAATCAATATTTTTTATTATGATATTGTGGGGTACAGTTAAGGGTTAGGTATACAAATACGTTTCGTTCAGGCACCCTTGTTGATAAGAGGTATTTCCCCGTCCCCAGACAGATATTTAGTACCGTTAATCCCATCTCCCTCCCCGCCCATAGTTTCCCACTACTGTCAGTCATTTTCTTATAGTATTACATTGGATATTCAAGGTCCACTATATGAGTGAGAACATGTGATACTCGGATCTTTGTTTCTGTGAGAGGTAATTTTTTATGTCAGCTTGACTGGGTTAAAAGATATCCAGATAGCTGGTCAAACATTATTTCTGAGCATGTCTGTAAGGGCGTTTCCAGGAGAGATTAGCACTGGAGGCAGTACATTAAGTACAGAAGATCTGCCCTCACCAGTGTGAATAGGCATCATTCAATCATTTGCTGAACATGCACTGGGTCCCTGGGCAGAGTGTTTTCCTTATTTTATTCATTCAGGCCTCACAACAACCCTCTTACGTTATTTTTGCCTTCATTTTATAGAAAACAATAGCCGGGCTCGGTGGCTCAGCCTGTAATCCCGCGCCTTTGGGAGGCTGAGGTGAGTGGATTGCCTGAGCCTGCAGGTTCGAGACCCGCCTGGGCAACTTGGCGAGACCTCATCTCTACAATAAATCAAAATTTAGCTGGGCGTGGTAACACGCGCCTGTAGTTCCAGCTACTTGGAATGCTGAGGTGGAAGGATCGCCGGAGCTCAGCAGGTTGAGGCTGCGGTGGCCGGGAGTATGCCACTGCACTCCAGTCTGGGCGACAGAGTGAGACTACAACTAAAAAAAAAGAGAAAAGAAAACAATAGCAAACATTTACTGAGTGCTTACCATGTGCCAGGTTATTCAAAGTGTGTTATAGGTAAGTACTAATATTATCTCTAATTTACAGATGAGAAAAAGGAGGCAGAAAAGCTGGTAATTTGCCTAAAGACACACAGCTTGTAAGTAGCAGAGTTAGGATTCAAATCCACACAAGTTTGTTCCAGGGTTCACTCAAATACTAAACTATGCTAATATCAGATACAGTTAACTAATTTGTCTAAGATCACAAAACCAAGAAGAGCCAAGATCTATAGACAGATATATTTAATGAGGAAGTCCTTGTTCTCAACTCCAGATGAATCAAAGCAACATGCTTTGACTGAGCAAGAGATTATGACTCTGCCTCTTCAGGGGCAGAGATGCAAGGAAGCACACTACCAAAATAAAAAACATAGCCCGTGAATTTCAATGTAAGCAATTTAGGAGGATGAAGCTCAGTACGCATCCATGTAACACAAAAGTTAGAACCATCTCTCTTATCAAGAACAGACCAAAACCAAAAGCAGCATTGGCAAATGGATCCAGTGACTACTGTGCATCAATGTGAATTTTCTCACAACTGAATAGTCATTAGTATCTAAACATCTTGAATAATTAGATGTCTGGATTTTATACCAGCAATCAAAAAATTAAAGGGGAACAGGTTTTTTTGCCACACCAAACTCCATGGATACATCTACATTATCCTTTTTTTTTTTTTTTTTTTTTTTGAGGGGGGTAGATTTTAACTCTGTTCCTAGGCTGGAGTGCAGTGGCTGTGTCTAACGAAGGCCCTAGTCTCCACCTTCCCAACCCCTTTAAGTCAGAGTTTAGTGGCAAGATCACAGCTCACCTCAGCCTCAACCTCCTGGGATCAGGAGATCCTTCCGTTTCAGTCTTTCTAATAGCTAGGACTATAGGCATGCACCACCACACCCGGCTAATTTTTTTATTTTTTGTAGAGTGCTGAGATTACAGGCATGAGCTACTGTGTACAGCCTACAAGCAGTAATTTTTTAAGATATCAGGGGAAAAAATATAAGAAATAACAAAAACTAATGAAATCAAAACAGACATTTTGCTGCCATTTATCAGAATTAATGAATTTATAGTTTTCTCACCTAAAATCATAACTCTAACCCTCATCCCTTGAGAAATATGTAAATTATGGCTATAAATTTTCTCAGTATTTTTCCTTAAGATTCCTAATGTACAGTTCTGATGCTAGAGTAAAAATTGTTAACCCTAAACACACAACATACAAATCACAATGTTAATAACTGGCTTATCTTCAAACACTCCCCTAAGAATTTCAAGTCCCTTCTCCAAACAGCATAGCCATACAATGATCATCAGGTAGGGTGTACCTCATACCTAGTACAGTAACTGAAACACTGTAAGCACTCAATGATAAAGAATAAAGCACATACCACCAAATGAGTCAACCGTACACATGACAGTCATTAATTTAACTCTTTCATGAACACCTCATATCCTTTAAAAAAAAGATTTAGGATCAATCAGTGTATTGTGCTTCATCAAACACATTCTTTTTTCTTAATTTCATACTTAATGAGACATTCTCAATTACTTCCCACCAATTTATATTTGTATTCTACTTCCAATTACCAATGCTTTTAAACCAATTGGGAAATTTTTAAAGAACTAATGAGCAGTACTAAACTTAAACCCTACCATTTCACTGTATTTCAACAAAGAGAATATAAAACCAATATTTTCATTGTTTAAAAGTTCCTATGCTAAGTAAGAGTTATGAGGTTTTTGTTGTTGTTGTTATGTCAAACTCTGGAAAGACAGAGAGAGAACCATAAAGCAAGCAGTAATCTTCAGCGAGGCTTAAAAGTACCAAAAAAGATTCAGCTATTATTAAAAAAATGAGTTACACCAACTTAATTTAATGCATCAGTTGACTAGTAACTAACATAGCTGAAAAGCAGCCAAAGCAGGCTTTATTTACAGCTATGTGTGGAAGAGTAACAGAAATGTTGCTACTAAAATAAATTTAATTTAAGTAACATTTAAACAATAAATGTTTACACATAACTATTTGAACTCACTCTGAAAAGAGTGGGATGTGCCACTTGCTAAGATAGCACTCCCCAGTTTTAAAGTATTAAGAGACCTCTGCTTTCACCCATGAGGGAGTAGTAGAAGGACCCAGAATTACTCTCCAAGTATAAACAACTAGTAAACTAGACAACTATGCATCTGACATTGGACAACTGGCAGTTCAAAACTGATTCCTGAAGAAAGAGAAACAAAACAGGTGAGCCCCATAATTGCCTGGGATTTCTTTCTGAAAGCACTTTTGTGGCAACAGTATGCAGGAAAGGAAGCCCAGATAAAATCAGTGCCATTGCTGAGTTGAAAAGATAGAGATTATAATTCAGAAAGGCCAAGAAAAATTTTGGAGAAAAGGTCCTGAAACATAAAGACCTATTTAAAAACAAACAAACAAACAACTCCTTAAATTACTTGAATACAAACACCAATCTACAAATTCATAGGGTGAAAATCCATGAGGCTGAGCAAAAACAATTTCTGGGAGATAAAAATTACCAGGTATACCAGGTAGCTAGTGCTGAATAATTCCCAGAGCTCACAAAGAGCCAGGAATCCTTCAAATTTTCACAAGCAAGATGGAGCCCTCAGTGAATCCTTGGGATACTCAGCAGAAGTCCACTCGGTAAAACTAAGAACACATCAGAGTAAGTGTTATTCTAGAGCTGCCCTAGGAAATCTGAAAAAACACTAGCACAATAGGAAGGAAGGGAAGGAGGAAGGGAGGAAGGAAAGAAGGGAAGGAGGAAGGGAGGGAGGGACGGGGAGGGAGGCTGATTAAAGGAGATTTGCTGAGCAAGTCTCTAAACACCTCACTTGCAAAACTCTGCCCTGCAGATGACCAAGCCTCCAGGGGCTACATCCATACCCCTGGCTAGCAGGCCCCATAGCCACTGCCCCCATCAGTAAGGAGCCCAAGACAATGTGAGGCCACCATCACTGCCATGCCCAAGAATAAGGTAAGGGAGATAAAAACAGATATAGGAGTAAAAATAAAAACAATCCAAAAAAAAAAGGTGGTGTGTAAAGGGGATAAACAAGAATTGCTCAAGAATCAACATGTTGGAAATGGAAAATTAAAATCAATGTGATGGTGTAAAGTCATATCAGAGGAAAGCTGAGAAAAAAGATTTGAAGGAACACCTCAGACATTTATACTGGTTGGTCTACAAGACTATCAGGAAACAAAGTTGAAGTCATTTAAAAATACAATGCAGATGAAGGCAGAAGTCTGAAGGCATATGGCAAGCTTCCAGAATATGTTAACTTCAATAAAAAAAAGATAGATTTGGTCCTGGAGATGATGAGGAAATGCAGTGTGATGACACTGGAGATGATGATAAAGAACTTGATTATATCTAAATTGAACTCAATGTTTTACATTCCAAATTTTTTCAGTTTGGATTGTTGGCTCCAAAGTGGTATAGCTTCACTGTTGCATAAAAAGGTAACCAGTCTTCTATGCAGCTTAGCAATTTTATTTTGATGTCCCTTTCCGAAATGAATACTGAACTCCTGATGCTCAAATACTCTTCAGACATTTTGTTTTCCCAATGGTTTCCACATTAGTTTTAAAAAGTGTAATATATGCCAACAAATAACTTTAAGAATTAAACTTTTATAGAAGCCAAGTAGGTCTGATTTCAAACTCCCGTTTTCTTAATCATAACTCCTGGCCAACCACAGAGATTCACGCCTGTAATCCCAGCACTTTAGGAGGCAGAAAGGGGTGACTACTTGAGCCCAGGAGTTGATAACACAGCAAGATCTTGTTTCTACAAAAAATCTTTTTAAAAATTATCTAGGCATGGTGCCATGCGCCTATAGTCCCAGCTACTCTAGAAGCTGAGGTAGAAGAATAGCCTGAGCCCAGAAGGTCGAGGCTGTTGTGAGCTATGATTGCGCCACTGTACACCAGCCTGGGCAACATGGTGAGACTCAAAAATAAATACATACATACGTACATACGTACATACATACATGCATACATACATACATACCTCCCTTAAAAAAAGAGTCTGAATTAGTAGACTAGAAGATTAATGAAAAATCCCATTATTCAAGACAAAATGTTTATGATATAAAGAGTACAGGAATGGAAATAGCAATATATCTGTCCCACAGATAAGAGATCTAGGGCATTGAAAGGTGAAGTTAGAGAAGGAGAGAATCACAGCTGGGAAGCCTCAAGCAGGAATTTCAACCACACAATCTAACTCCAGACTGCAAGAAGGTTTTCCACACAAGTCTCCTCCCCCAGCAGCGAACTAGAATTAGAACTAGAGAGAAGAATTTTCACCAAGCTAAGAATGCTACTCATTACCTGACTTCTGGAAATCATTCTATCTAAAGAGCTCTGTTGCTTTCTCACACATCAAAAAGAGTTTCAACATCAAAAAGAGTTTATCTAGATGGTCTATAAAGACCTCTGCTGCTTGAATTATTTTGGTAGTATGAACTTAAAAACAAAAAGAGAGAGATTCTTCCAAAATTCCCTCTCATCATCCATATTTATCATCCACCTATCCCTTGTTTGGCGCATACAATGATGAGCAAGACAGAGATAAGCTCCGCATTCAGTAGCTCCTAGAATATACCAAGAAATCAAAAAGGAAACAAATAATTGCAAAAGGGAAACAATTTATTGTATTTCTAAGTGTGCCACACCTGAACTCAACACAGGGATTTTGAATTTGTCTGTAACACTTGCCCAAATATTCATCCCCTCAGCTCTGCCACTTACAAAATTCAGAGCATCACTCAACTATGAACTTCTTGGTGTAACCTTCCCTAGCAAGTCTATATAAAAATGGCACAATACAAAATGATAGGGAATGCTGGCTGCCACTCCAATATTCCCTATCACCTTCCCTGATGTATTTACTTTTCTCTATAACACTTACCACCATCTGATATACTTATTTGTTTGGTATCTATATATCCACTAGAATATACGTTCCAAAAGATCAATAATTTGTCTATTTTGTATACTCAGAGTCTAAAACAGTGTCTAATTTGTTCACCGTTCACTCAGGGTCTAGAACAGTACCTGGTCTATTGTAGACATTAAATATTGATGAATAATAAATAAATCAGTACAATGAAGGGTATGATAAGCATATATAAAAGAAGCAATGGCCAGGTCCAGTAGCTCACGAGCGTAATCTCAGCACTTTGGGAGACTGAGGCAGGAGAGCGCATGAGGCCAGGCATTCAAGAAAAGCCTGGCAACAAACTGAGACCTTGTCTCTACAAAAAAATAGAAAAATTAGCCAGGCATGGTGGTGTATGCCTATAGTCCCAGCTACTCAGGGTGTTGAAGCTGCAGGGTCATTTGAGCCCAGGAGTTCACAGCTGCGATGAGCTATGTATGATCCAGCCACTACACTCCAGCCTGGGTGACAGAGTGAGATCCTTTCCCCAAAAATAAATAAATAAACAATTTCATTTAGATTAATATATGCAATGTTTTTATGTATATACATGTCTTCATGTAACAATTTAAATTATGAATTATAAGTACTAACATTCATGTTTATGCTACTAAAGCATTTCATTTCAATTTTTCTTTAATTCTTTTAGAAATTATTTTTAAATATCTAAAGTCTTTAAAATAGAATGGCATTGCTAAATAAGATTCCTATTTGTATACTAGAAGAGTCAACAACTAACAAGACAACTTCTCCATTTTACAAATTATCTCGTTAAAAAATGAAGATAAAATGAGATGTACTCTTCTACCTGGATTTCAAATTACCATATTCACTGAACTGGATTAGGTATCTTATTTTCTCCAGAAACAAAAAAACTAAAAAAGAAAGAGAAAGAAATCTAAAAATCACCTAAAATAAAACTTCAAGGTTTATAGTCCAGTATCTTTTACAGTTAAATATACAGTTTCTAAAGACTGTATACTACAATAGCTAGGAAATACAAAAAAAATTGTTTCAAATTTGATATATCGGAATTCAAAGACCTATGTAGTCTGAAAAATAAAACTTTTGTTTTGAAGAAGAATACTACTTTTATTTTTAACTAAAGTTAACCTTTGCTAATAGTATCATTTAAAAAGTTAGAGAGACCCGGAGACAGTTTTAAAATTGAATCCCATATAGTTTGAAACTCTAAAAAAAATAAAAAAATAAAAAAATAAGGTTGTTATAACATTTCTAATGCAACGAGTTTGCTACAAGCAAACTATGTATAGAATGGAGTATTTTTGATTAGCCCATTAGTGTCTCCTGATAAAAATAGCAAGTGATTGGAAAAAATTAAGAAGGAAATAGTACTAATAATTCAGTATGCCCTATTATACTGTGAAAACTAAGAATATTGACTAGATATAATCAGGACTCCCAAAAAACATGTCTTTTCTTCTTTAATTAAGAAAACCAGATCGCCAGGCATGGTGGCTCATGCCTATCATCCCACTTTGGGAGGCCAAGGTGGAAAGAATGCTTGAGCCCAAGAGTTAGAGACCAGCCTGGGCAAAGTGAGACCTCATCTCTACAAAAAATTTAAAAACTAGTCAGGCATGGTGGTGCACATTTGTAGTCCCAGCTACTTAGGAGGCCAAGGAGGAAGGACTACCTGCGCCCAGGAGGTCAAGCCTGCAGTGAGCCATGACCATGCTACTGCAGTTCAGCCTGGACAACAGAGTAAGGGCCCAACTCAAAAAGAAAAAGAAAAGAAAATCAGTAGTCATAATAAGCAAAGGAGAGAACCAAAACAAATTCTCAGACAAAAAAGGCAGTCCAATCTAATATTTATTAATAACTAAATCCAAATTAATATTTTTTTTTGAGTCGGAGTCTCTCTTCATCACTCAGGCTGGAGTGCCATGGCACACTCATGGCCACCCCAGCGTCGACCTGATGGGCTCAGGCAATCCTTTCACCTCAGCCTTCCAAGTAGCTGGAACTAAAGGTGCATGCTACCGCATCCGGCTAATTTTTAAATTTATTGTAGAGTTGCGGTATCGCCAAGCTGCCTAGGCTGTTTTCGAACCCATGGGCTCAGGCAATCCCCTCACCTCGGCTTCCCAAAGTGCTGGATTACAGGCTTGAGCCATCATGCCCGGCCCAAATTAATTTTTAAGACCAAAAATATTCACAATGTTAGCTCTCAACCTTTTAATTATGTAGCCATAACTCAAAGTGCTTCCTAAACAAAATTAAAATTATTATTAATTTTTTTATCATTACATATGCTTAAAAATGTTATTGCTCATTTTAAAACTATATCCTCTGAGTGTTATAGATGAATGTTAAAGGTAAATGTTGAATGTTAAAAGTATTTCCCTCTGGTTAACTATATTCTTACAGAAGGAAAATGAAGAATTCTTTAATGTAGATACTTTTTACATTTACAGGACAATGGAACACCAATTAGTTAAGTATGCTTACTGACACAGATATTAAGTTAAAAAAGCCATCTGCCCAAAATCTTTTTTTTTTTTAAGTTTTAAAACAAAGTTTATTAGTGAAAGAAAAGAGGAACGATAGAGAGACATGCCAGAGCTGGTATGGATGAGAGAAACTGCCCCAAAAATGTTTTATAATAGCATCACTATTTTTAAATAGTGGCACATGGTCATGGTAAAAGAAAAGAAACAATCACGGAAATGTCTAAAGGATAAAGGAAAGATCACGAAAAAACTTACCACCTAGAAGAATTATTCATTGTTATCATTTCTTTACCATATTTTGGGACATTTTTACATAAATGTAAATAATCTTACATTAAAGGAATCATTTCATACATCCTATTCAATAATCTTCTTTTTCTAATTTGACATTAGGTAAAGAATATCTTTCTGTGTCAGTCAAAATATATCTCTCATTATTTTTAAGGGTTCTATTGTGCTACATTCTACATACTACCAAGACCAGCCTGCTGAAACCCTGTCTCTACAAAAAAACAGAAAAATTAGCCAGGCTAATTTTCTCTATTAATAAATATTAATAAACTCATTTCTCTATTAATAAACAATTTGCTTCCATTTTTTAAAATAAAATATCTCTAACACAATAAATGGGACACTTTCCACTTTCTCACTAAAATATTCCATACCTCAAATCAATCTCCACCAAAAAATATTCACTTACAAATTTTGAAGTGCCTACTGTATGCTATTCACTGTTCTAGTCAAGACAAATTTCATATGCAGAAACAGTCTAATTTATCACCACTTTGTTATCCGTATTTAGTGGAGTGTCTGGGACGCAGTAGACCTCCATGTATGTGTTGAATGAATGGATGGCTGTTCTTTTTCACTCATCCTTCTTCACTTCTGTAATTAACTCCTTTTTTAAAGTTTTAACTTCAAAGTTAATTGTTTTCTTTTTCTTCATAACCTCAGAAGATACATTTTATTATGTGCAAGGTACTGGCCTTACTAAATGTTTTACAAAAATGAAGCCATGGTCCCTGTTCTCAAGAGGCTCACGGAATCAAGTTCATAGACTGAGGGCTATGAGAAAGAACTTTCATTTTAGGGCCAGGCTACCCTACAAAATGTAATGAGTCTTCACCACTCACAGTTCACACTTGCAATGGGGGAGCTAACGAGATGAATATAAATAAGAAAAAAAACTATTACAGTGTTATCTCTTGAAAGCGCTGCACAGCTATGTTATTAAAAGCTCATTTCAAGATTCAAAACATCATTCAAAGGGAATGTGACTCCAACTGATGCCTATGTTGTCCTTTGGTCTCTGTAACACTCAGTGGAAATTAGAAATAGGAGCACTCTCAGGCTTGCATTGCAGTGCTGGATTCCAAAAGGCCCAAGGTGCACATGCACCTGCAAACACGAAAAACCTAAAAGTCCAACTGAACTACAAAGTTATGGCTGAATTCATAAAAGAACTTATTTCACTTTTCCAGGAAAAATACTCTCAAAGAGGTGGGAAAAGAGATCACCAAAACACAAAAACATACCAAAATGTTTTTATTTCGATCAGTGTTCTGGCCTTTAAAATCATTATGAACTAGATCTGCTGAGAAACCTCTGGAGTCTAGACATGCTTGCATTCTGTTTTCTTTCACTTGCAACATACAGGTACCATGGGGATTAAATTAGAATCACAAAGCTGGAAAGAACCTTGAGACATCTTTCTGATGACTCTTAGATCACTGACACTTAAGCTGGTTTATATATCCACAACAAAAAATTATTCAGCCCAAGGGAGGTGAGGGGACAGGAGATAAGATGAAGATGGGTGTTTGGGAGAAGGAATGAAAGTCACCCAACAATAAGCTCCTCAAAGAAGACTGTTCAGAAGAATGTCATGATCCAATGTTCATGTTAATATGATCACCCCAAATATATGCTTGAATGTTAAATGCATATGCTTCAGTGGAAAACACGTATGTTTATTACAGCCATGTATTCTGCCCCCTAACTGTTTAGGATAACAGGCAAAAACCTTGGCAAGAGAGGACACACTGGTTTAAATCAAAGTTTGCATAACTTTTCAGCTTCAAAAAGCATATGCTAACCAGGTACTGTGGTCTTATAAACACATTCTATTATTCTTATTAGACTGTAGGTTTTTTAAAAAATAATATCATGTTATAACTCTTTTACTCTAAAAACTTAGAATATATAAGGTATTCAATAAATATTCACTGATATCACCAAAAATAAAAATATATGAGGTAACAAAATTCTAACTCTTAAAATATATACAAAATAGCAATTCCATCTCAAACAGACACTTGCACACCAATGTTTATAGCAGCATTATTCACACTGAAAACCCAAATGTCCATTGATGGATAAATGAATAAACAAAATGTATATATACACACAATGCGCTCAGCCTGTAATCCCAGCACTCTGTGGGGCTGAGGCAAGAAGACTGCCTGAGCCCGGGGGTTCCAGACCAGCCTGGACAACTTGGTGAGATCTCGTCTCGACAATAAATCACAAAAACTGGTCAGGTGTGGTGGCATGCATCTGTAGTTTCAGCTACTTGGAAGGCTGAGGTGGAAGGATCACCTGAGTCCAGCAGGTCGAGGCTGTGGTGGCCATGAGTATGCCACTGCACTTCAGCCTGAGTGACAAGAGTGAGGCTCCAACTCAAAAAAAAAAAAAAAAAAAAAGGAGAGAATCTCTGATACATGCTAAAATGTGGAGAAAACACTATCCTAGGCGAAATAAGCCAGTCACAGAAGGACATATATTATATGATTCAACTCATATGAGGTATTTAAAATATCAAAATCATAGACAGCAGAATAGTGATTAAAAGAGTTGGAGGTAAGGGGGAGATGGGATGGGGAATTATTGCCTAATGAGTACAGAGTTTCAGCTCCAGATGTGAAAAAATTCTGGAGATGAACAGTGTGATGGTTACATAACAATGTGAATAGACTTAATGTCACTGAATTGTACACTTAAAAATGATTAGATGGTAAATTTTGCTGTGTCTGTTTTACCACAATAAAAATGGAGGGAGGGGAGATGTATATCACTATAACATTATCTTAAGAATAATTTGTCCAAATAATAATTTGCAAATTAAATGTAATATCACATAATTCTAATATTTATTAACATTAAATTATTAAGGATAAAGTAGTTAAAAATAATTACCTGGTTTATTTTTAAGTATCTGCTTTCCTTGGGGGGGAAGCACAATACAAAAAAACCTTGAAAAATAAATAAGTTATTTTGGTTTCAGTAATACCTTTAATATACTTGCTCTCACCCTGTAAACCTTTTGTTTATAACAAAAATACTTAAACACAGCAAAGTCAGCACATCCATATGCCTTCCTTTAACAATCACACATATATTCATCTCCATGTTCTCGGCAGAAGATTGTCTACACTTACTGCTTTTACAATTGAGTTTTGATTCTATTTTCTTCTGTCTTTTTCCTTGGGGGTAAGGACTACGCAGGAAAGAACTATTCTCTATTCTGTCCAACATTTTCAGTGTCTAATAAGGAACCATAACATGTCAAATAAAATAATAAGCTGAGATTTCTTTTACTTTCTTCCTTTTTTTAAGAAGAGACAAGGTGTCACTATGTTGCCTAGGATAGAGTGCTATAGCTATTCACAAGTGCAATGATAGTGTACTATAGCCTTCAGAGTAGCTGGGACAATAAATGCATGCCACTGTGCATAGCTAAAATGAAATTTCTTTAAAGTAATTAACAAGTAGTATGGTAAATTATCTCCTAAACCTTGGAAACCAGAAAATGAGCTAAAATGTATATTCACTTGAATATATACAAAAGCTGACTCAACTACAACAAAATACAAAGGCAATGACATCTTGCTGATGATTATGGAAGTGATCTGACATTCAAACAAATATAATTAAAATTCATGGAACTATAACATTTTTAGAAATACAAACTCCTACTGCAACCCTTTGATACAATATACCACATATATTGATTTCTAGTCTGTGATTATGTCAAAAAAAGTATATTGATTTAACACACAGTTAAACTCAATACTAACATTGATTTAATTCATAACTCATCTAACAATGAGTCCTGACTTTAATTTTGCAGCTAAACTTGACTATTGGTTTATTAGTTCCTTCTCTGCTAATTTTACTAAACTTGGAAATTTTCAGATTTATTTTCCACTACATGCCCACGAAACCATGATTGAAATCTTATTAAAATTTAAAGTCACCTGAGATAAAAAGAATAAAAGCAAAGAAAAAGGTATGTTCCAGTGTTTGACTTCCTAAATTAATGCTCTCTGCATATTCATTCTAGAGGTGCTGTTTCAAGAGAAAGTAATCCTCTGAGTTCATAATTTCCCTGCTATTCCAATGAGTTGCACCAAGTGTAATGATGCAGTAAGCTATTGTACAGTCTCCTGCAAAAACACTCTAGAGATTTACTTATTATATTTCTCCTACTAAATATTCCAAAAAGATATCTGGGTTTTTATATCCAAAAGATTCATCTAGTAAAATTCATATTCATATAAATTTTTGGCAATTTAACATTCAGATTCAGATTAAAGAAAAATTTTCTAGACTGCACTATAAATTGAATTCCAATCACCATTTTATGAAGTATTATTGATCTTATGTTAAAGAAAACTAAGGTTCACAAAGAATAATTGGATTCCACAAATAGTAAGTACTGAATTCAAGGACTGAAATACAAATATTACTAATGAAAAAAGGAAAAACATGCAAAATAACACTTATTGCATGCCAAATATGTACCAGGCATGCAACACATTTTTATATACACTTCCTTGTTTAATTCTCGCCATTACTTTGTAAGGTAAGCACTATGTCTGTTTTGAAGATGAGAAAGCTAAAGAAAGAAGTGATTTGACTTCACTAAGGTTTTTTATGCCCACTCAGCAGACACAACAAGCCAGAGTTATTGACACACTAGTAGATTTTGTCCTCAAACCACACATCTGTGATCCAAGTGTCAACACTGTACCCCCAGCTGACAGATGAGATGGACTGTGTGTTTAAGATGAGACACTCAAGAGAAAAAAATTAAGTGGTCATAGCAGGGAAAAGGGTTTGGTAACACACCCCAATGAGGCAGGCTAGCTAGCTTAGGCACAGGGAAGGATGGAAAATTACTGAGCCTGAGGTCAAGAACTGTGACATGTAACTGATATAAAAGCTCACACACACACACATACATATACAAAACTGGATTGAAGCCAGTCCTCCCTCCCTTCAGTGTGTCTCCCTCACGGAGATCCTGCATTGCTCACACTGCCCTTTCTCCAGTGAATACTTTAGGTTCAAATTAAAGTTCTTTCCTTTCCTTTCTGTGACTCATCCTTGAATTATTTCCTGGTACCGAGTAGGGATCAAGGATCACCCCTCTCGGGAAGAGACATCCAACACTCCAAGGAGTCAGTAACGGCAGTGCACTGGACCTAACTGGGGACCACTGTCTCTGTCTCACTGTGGGGATCTTCCCCAAGCCCTCCACTATCACCCACACTTCCAACTACTATAAGGTTTGTTAACTGCCATAAAGTTTTCCTCCTTTAATTTGGCAGAAACCTGTTCTAGAGAAAGACTGCCCCACTGACATCAGTGGACTGCATGATGCCAGTCAACCAAGACATTCCTGCCGTAAGGGTCCTGCTGGCAGCACCCACTAGATAGGAGACCAGTCTTATACTCTTTTCTGATAAAAAGCTACAGAGCCTAAGCCAGTTGCAGTTAGCTTTCAGAGACTGCACAAAACGTTATTTGTGTCCTAGAGTCATCTTTTAATGTAAACATCTGAATTACTCTTCAATTTAATGTTAAAACTCCACCCTAAAGTGAATGTGGGACATATGTTACATATATATTAATTCACTGCACAGGCACTAGATTTTCTCCAAACATATTCACAGAAATTCTCCAAAACTGATATGAATACGCATGTAAAACAAACACTAGAATGCTTTAATGCCACGATTCCCTCCTCTTCTGCAGAGACTGTGCTAATGGTTTTACCCCAGAGGCTATGATTTCCAAACTGCAGAAGGTTACTCTGAAAATAAAAGTTTTCTCCTTTTTCCTTACTCCATAGATCTCATGGTCATTTTATTAACATAAGGAGAGAAATTTGTTCGATTTACTGTTTTATTTTTGTTTTCAATTGGGGGAGGGATGTATTGCACAGAGAATAACAATTTCACTGATCTAATTTTAATAGAAAGATTTCCAATTCCTTAAGAAAGTCACATCCATGTAGGTAATTCCTTTTTTTTTTTTTTTGAGTTGGAGTCTCACTCAGTCGCCCAGACTGGAGTGCAGTGGCCGCTCCTGGCCACCGCAGTCTCGCCTGCTGGGCTCCGGCGATCCTTCTGCCTCAGCCTTACGAGTAGCCAGAATTACAGGCATGCGCTTCCATGCCTGGCTGATTTTTTGATTTATTGTAGAGATGCGGTCTCGCCAAGTTGCCCAGGCAGGTCTCAAACCTGCGGGCTCAGACAATCCACTCACCTCAGCCTCCCAAAGCACGGGATTACAGGCTGAGCCACTGAGCCCGGCTAGTAATTCCTTATATGGTCACTATCATGAGGCTACCTGACAGTTGTTTCTAAGGCCCTGTTTTACAAGATTGTCATTTCCTATCTCAGCCACTCAAAGAATGACTGTGATGCTTCAACAAAGGTTTTTATAGAAAGGTTCCCAGGCAGCTATCTATGTGAGAAAGGGCTCTGTTTCCCACCACTAGCTCCCTTTTAGGATGTACCCTCTAGAGTAGGGACTAGGATATTTACAAATGCCAGTTAATGTAGAATACATTGAGGCTACTTATAAATGCCAAATGATAACAATGATGCAGAATTTAGTATGCAAATAGATGTCAACCCAATATTAATCCAGTAGGAAATCATGGAATGTCTTTTGTCAATAAAATAGCTTTGCTAAAATTCAGACATCCTGTTGAACCAGATGCAAGTAAATGAAACACCACTCTGAGTAACAAAGAATGGAAATTAAAGTTTAGAAAAAAAAGCAGAAATACTTCTCATCCTATCAAACATCACTACTACTTCCACTAATTTAAGCCCATAATCCTACTCCACTAGCCTAACTCTAAAGGAAAGAGCACTAAGAAAAGGGTGGCGTTGGAATGGGAAAGAAATACCACAATTGCAAATAAGAATTCAAAGCTAAGAAACTTTCATTTCTCCTTTAAAAAGTTCAGCAAGCCGGGCTCGGTGGCTCAGCCTGTAATCCCGCGCCTTTGGGAGGCTGAGGT